>NW_027528799.1:306381-308771 GCF_008692635.1 Crocuta crocuta
CTACTATTTAGAGATTTCAAATAGTTATTAAGGACAGCTAATGTTTTCCCCACATTACTAGATAATCTTTTCTTTTGACCAATGTGATTCACAGAACCCATCTGAAAAAAACCCAAAATAAGTCTCGGAATCACTTTTAGATATCATAGGGAGACAAGAGTTGTTTGCCACATTATATTTCAGTGGCTATAGAACATTTAAAATATTTCTTCTCTCTACATAGCCCTAGAAATGTTCATGAAAGATTAAATGTTATTTTCCCCTACAGAGCCAANTCATAAAGATATGGAGAAGAATTTGAGGGTCTGGGGAAATGCCTTGTGATTACAGTGTAGGTATAAAATGGAATAAAAACTCCTAGATTCAATTATTGAAAGTACCACAATTTCTGACATTCTGTGCAACCTTTAACTCTTTTTGTGCTTTAGTTTCCAACCTATACAGTGGAATTTCTAAAAATGTTGGACTAGAAAGGGTATTTGGGAATGTGAAAGGGTGTGTTTATGTGTTACCAATATACATCACCTTGCCCTATACTGTGTTCCTAAAGGTTTTTAGTCAATAGTCTACATTTGCAACTATAATCAATTTTCCATTATCTGGGAGTGGGTAGTCTCAAATTTTCATTTGCAGGTAAATGATAAGACCTATATGGTAGGGGAGGTTGGAAACGGAAAGATGATGTGTGCAGGAAACAGTTCAGGATACATATGTTTTTGTGTATATATTAAATGAGTGTCTTTTGTACTAAAAAAAAAACAGATAAAATAACATTTTTTATTATGAATACTTCTGCCCCACTCTGTTACCCCAAATCACTCATTCACACATACACACACACACACACACACACACACACACACACACACACACACACGGGTATTTTTAAAAAATCCTATGATGTCTTCTAAGGCACAAAAAAACATCAATACAACTTCAGTTTATTAAACAAAATCCCAAAGACATAAAATAATTCCCATACCTCCTTTAAAAATAATTTAGTTTATACCCATGATATAATATGATCTGGTCTCATTCTTAGACAAAATCAGAACTTCAGGCAATGAAGGGAAGATAATTTCTTGAGCTTACTGATAGCATATACATAAGATATACTCCGAGATTCTATTAAGTCATACACACAATTGTATTGCAGATAAGAGAAACATGCTTCATAATAAGTGTAGCAACGCTTCTGTTTTGATATTATCATAAAGAAATTACTTTTGTTCACAGTTTTATCTGACCTTCATGCAGAAACTGATGAAAATGTTTTTCCTCACAATAATGACAACTGTAAATGAAAGCTGAAATGAAAAATATGGCCTATAATCACTGTATAGAAGCTTTCCTGCTTAAAGGGTTTTTTTTTATAATTTATTTCTAGGAGAGAGAGAGAGAGAGAGAGAGAGAGAGAGAGAGAGACAGNAGTCGGACACTTAACCGACTAAGCCACCCAGGCACCCTGAAGCTTTCCTGTTTAAAAACCACCATCACATAAGGAAGAAACCTAAGAAAGTTCCTTTTTTTTTCTGCAATCAACACAACTGCCTTTTATGCAAGGGATATTTTAGCATTCATGACAGCAAGTTGTCACTTCCAGGGACAGTTTTAGTGTAGCTTGGTGAATATTTTATACAGCTTATTCACAAGTATTATTTGTACCAAAATGACTTGTGACTTACAGCTAGGAAAAATGTAGAAATAATCTGATAGGCTATGGTATATCCTGTATGCATACTGTGGGGGCACAGAGGTTCACGGTAGTGCTTGTTCCTTTTCTGATTCTATAGGTTTTGGTTCGTGATGCAGGTGGGGGTTGGGGGGGGTGGGAAGACAGAGGTGTTTAAGCCTCTCCTTCTTTTCTTTTTAATTCTAGCCCAATACTAATATTATTTTTGTTTTCCTAAACAATTGTAAAGTCAAAGGAATGGAAGCAGATCAAACATATGGCATCAACTCATAGAGAAAAGAGAATGAAAATAAGATGGTTTCTAATAAAGTGATTCTAGGTAGAATAATTTCAGACATTTGTCCAGTAATCTGTAGAATATGCTTATTTTCCTCTTATGTATGTCCTTCCTGGTGATTGGATGTAGAAGGGTCCTATAATCCTAGAAATCATTGGTATTATGTAAAATGTCCTAGTCTGGGACATTTTCCAGAATAGAGGTCAATGTGTTCCATCACCTGTATAATATAGATACTCAATGAGATGCAATGGGGGGGGTGTGAACAAATTGAGGGAGCATAATCGTCTCATAGATATTAATGTAAAGCATAGAATCATGGGCTTTTAACTGTGAGGGAATGAAGTAGTCAGTCATTACCACCAATCTATCTCTTTAAAAACAATTCAGAAAATGGAGGCCAAAAAGTCTAAAAATCAA
>NW_027528799.1:308807-324177 GCF_008692635.1 Crocuta crocuta
TATTTTGATACCCTTGTTCATGCTAAGATTCAGATCACAGTTTGCTTTCCTGATTTGTGATATATTGAAAAGCACACACAAGAAGCTCATATAATAATGTCCTTTTCTTCAACACTGCAGTACAAGGTTTAATTCTATTTAGGTGGAGGAAGAGGGACTATGACTAAAGCTCCCATCATCTTTTTGAGAATGTTCCATCTAGATAATAAGAACAATAGGTCCTCATTCAAGAAGTGGTGATTTTTTCTTTCATAGTTTATTGTCAAGTTGGTTTCCATTAACACCCAATGCTCATCCCAACAAGTGCCCTCTCCATGCCCATCAGCCCCCTTCCCCTCTATCCCATCTCCATCAGCCCTCAGTTTGTTCTCAGTATTCAAGAGTCTCCCATGGTTTGCCTCCTTCCTTCTCCCTATTTTTCCCCTTTTCCTCCCCCATGGTCCTCTGTTAAGTTTCTCCTATTCCAATTATAGGTGAAAACATATGGTATCTCTCTTTCTCTGCCTGACTTATTTCGCTCAGCATAACACCCTCAAGGTCCATCCATGTTGCTACACATGGCCAGATGTCATTGTTTCTCATTGCCATGTAGCATTCCATTGTATAGATGAACCACATCTTCAAGATCCATTTGTCAGTTGTTGGACATTTAGGTTCTTTCTATGATTTGGCTATTGTTAAAAGTGCCACTATGAACATTGGGGTACATGTGTCCCTATGCATCAGCACTCCTGTATCCCCGAATAAATGTCTAGCAGTGCTACTGCTGGGTCATAGGGGAGTTCTGTTATTAATTATTCNCTCAGTATTCAAGAGTCTCCCATGGTTTGCCTCCTTCCTTCTCCCTATTTTTCCCCTTTTCCTCCCCCATGGTCCTCTGTTAAGTTTCTCCTATTCCAATTATAGGTGAAAACATATGGTATCTCTCTTTCTCTGCCTGACTTATTTCGCTCAGCATAACACCCTCAAGGTCCATCCATGTTGCTACACATGGCCAGATGTCATTGTTTCTCATTGCCATGTAGCATTCCATTGTATAGATGAACCACATCTTCAAGATCCATTTGTCAGTTGTTGGACATTTAGGTTCTTTCTATGATTTGGCTATTGTTAAAAGTGCCACTATGAACATTGGGGTACATGTGTCCCTATGCATCAGCACTCCTGTATCCCCGAATAAATGTCTAGCAGTGCTACTGCTGGGTCATAGGGGAGTTCTGTTATTAATTATTCATGGAAACTACACACTGTTTTCCAGAGGGGCTGTACCAGTTTACATTCCTACCAACAGTGTAGGAGGTTGCCTTCTTCTCCACATCCTTATCATCATATATAGTCTCCTGATTTGCTCATTTTAGCTCTTCTGATCTGCATGAAGTGGTATCTCAGTGTGGTTTTGATCTGCATTTCTCTGATGATGAGGGGTGCTGAGCATCATTTCATGTGTCTGTTGGCCATCTGGATGTCCTCTTTGGAGAAGTGTCTGTTCATGTCTTCTGTCCATTTCATCACTGGAGTCTTTGTTTTTTGGGTGTGGAGATTGGTGAGCTCCATATGGATTTTGGATACTAGCCCTTTATCTGATATGTCATTTGCAACTATCTTTTCCCATTCTGTCTGTTGCCTATTAGTTTTATGTATTGTTTCCTTTGCCGTGCAGAAGCTTTTTATCCTGATGCGGTGCCAATAGTTCATTTTCGCTCTTGATTCCCTGGACTTTGGGGATGTGTCAAGTAAGAAATTGCTGCGGTTGAGGTTAAGGAGGTTTTGTCCTGCTTTGTCCTCTAGGATTTGATGGATTCCTGTCTCACATTCAGGTCCTTTAAGCATTTGGAGTTCATTTTTGTGTATGGTGTAAGAAAGTGATCTAGTTTCATTCTTTTGCA
This sequence comes from Crocuta crocuta, assembly GCF_008692635.1. NCBI lineage: Eukaryota > Metazoa > Chordata > Mammalia > Carnivora > Hyaenidae > Crocuta > Crocuta crocuta. Next base: position 310,694 of record NW_027528799.1, read on the forward strand.
TGTTGCTGTCCAGTTCTTCCAGCACCATCTGTTAAAGACGCTCTTTTTTCCATTGGATACTTTTTCCGGCTTTGTCAAAGATTAGTTGGACATACATTTGTGGGTACAATTCTGAATTCTCTATTCTATTGCATTGGTCTATGTGTCTGTTTTTGTGCCAATACCATACTGTCTTGATGATGACAGCTTTGTGGTAGAGGTTAAAGTCTGGGATGGTGATACTTCCCGTTTTGGTTTTATTTTTCAGTATTACTTTGGCTATTCGGGGTCTTTTGTGGTTCCATACAAATTTTAGGATGGTTTGTTCTAGTTTTGAGAAAAATGCTGTGCAATTTTGATTGGGATTGCATTGAATGTGTAGATAGCTTTGGGTAGTAATAACATCTTAACTATATTTATTCTTCCTATCCATGAGCATGGAATGTTTTTCCATTTCTTTGTGTCTTCAATTTCCTTCATAAGTTTTCTATAGTTTTCATCATACAGATCTCTTGTATCCTTGGTTAGGTTTATTCCTAGGTATTTTATGGTTTTTGGTGCAACCGGGAATGGGATCAGTTTCTTGATTTCTCTTTCTGTAGCCTCATTATTGGTGTATAAAAATGCAACTGATTTCTGTATGTTGATTTTGTACTCTGTGACTTTACTAAATTCATGGATCAGTTCTAGTAGGCTTCTGGTGGATTGTCAAGTTTTCTATGTAGACTATCATGTCGTCTGCAAAAAGTGAAAATTTGACTTCCTCTTTGCCAATTCTGATACCTTTTATTTCCTTTTGTTGTCTGATTGCTGGTACTAGGACTTCCAGCACTGTGGTGAACAACAGAGGTGAAAGTGGGCATCCCTGTCATGTTCCTGACCTCAGGGGGAAATCTCAGTTTTTCTTCATTGGGGATGATATTAGCTGTGGGCTTCTCATAAACGGCTTTTATGATGTTTATGTAAGTTACTTCTATTCCTACTTTCTCTAGGGCCTTTATTAAGAAAGGATGCTGCATTTTGTCAAATGCTTTTTCTGCATCTATCAACAGGATCATATATATTTTATCTTTCCTTTTGTTAATGTGATGTATCACACTGATTGATTTGCGAATATTGAACCAGCCCTGTAACCCAGGAATTAATCCCACTTGATCATAGTGGATAATTCTTTTTGTATCCTGTTAAATTCAATTTGCTACTGTCGTATTGAGAATTTCTGAATCCATATTCATGAAGGATATTGGCCTTAGTTCTCTTTTTCTGCTCGGTCTCTGTCTGGCTTGGAAATCAAAGTAATGCTTGCTTCATAGAATGAGTCCAGAAGTTTTCTTTCCATTTATGTTTTTTGGAATAGCTTGAGAAGAATGGGTATTAACTCAGATTTAAATGTCTGGTAGAATTCCCCAGGGAAGCCATCTGGCCCAGAGCTCTTATTTGTTGGGAGATTTTTGATTAACTGATTCAATTTCTTCACTAGTTATGGGTCTTTTCAGATTTTCTATGTCTTCCTGTGTGAATTTTGGTAGTGTGTGTTTAGAAATCTGTCCATTTCTTCTATGTTGTCCAATTTGTTGGCATATAATTTTCATAGTATTCCCTGCTGATTGCTTGTATTTCTGAGGGATTGGTTGTACTAAATCCATTATCATTCATGATTTTATCTATTTGGTTGCTCTCTCTTTTCCTTTGAGAAGCCTGGCTAGAGGTTTATCAATTTTGTTCATTTTTCAAAAAAACTACTCTTGTTTTCATTGATCTGTTCAACTGTCTTTTTTTTTATTCTATCTTGTTTATTTCTGCCATGATCGTTATTATTTCACTTATTCTGGTGTGTTTGTGGTACTCTTGTTGCTCTGCTTCTAGTTCCTTTAGGTGTACAGTTAGATTTTCTGCTTGCGCTTTTTCTAGTTTCTTGAAATAGGCCTGGAGTGCAATGCACTTTCCACTTAGGACTGCCTTTGATGCATCCCATAGAATTTGGGTTGTTTTACTGTCAGTTTCATTTGTTTCCATATATTTTTAAATTTCTTCTCTAATGCCTGACTGGCCCATTCATTCTTTAGTAGGGTGTTCTTTAACCTCCATGTTTTTGGAGGTTTTCCAGACTTTTTCCTGTGATTGACTTCAAGATTCACAGCATTGTGATCTGAAAGTGTGCATGGTATGATCTCAATTGTTTTAAATTTATTAAGGGCTGCTTTATGACAAGAAGTGGTGATTTTCGAATTAATATTATCAAAAGCCTTGCGGTGAAATATGCAAAAGTATTCTGATAAGTGTGTCAAGGATAAAGATAAAACTCAGGCTAATATAGATGGTAAAGAGGGTAAACAACATATTAATTCAAATGTATTTAATCTTTCTATTGGCAATGCTAACAATTTATCTGAAATAAAACCTCCTGTTTTCATTAATGTCAGTTAAAAAAATGATAACTTGTTAACATTTTAGTGAATCCTCAATTCACTCTAGGAATAAATGCTAAATCTCAGAACTAGTCTCAAAGTTGATAATCTTATTAAGACAAATAAGGGGTTCACTTTCACATCATGAAGTACATCAGGTTTTCTTTTGTTTTGCAATCTTTAAAAAAATTTAAATCTCTTAAGCTATAGAATATATCCTGGTTCATGTAATTGCTAATGGTTTGCTTTTTTGAAGACATTAATCCTATTTAAGATTTTACTCAACAAAAATTTTTTACTAATAATTATCAAAATAAATGGTCCATGTCATAAAATGGAAAAGACTTCATAAAACATAGAAGACATACATATGGCCAACAGACACATGAAAAGATATTCAGCATCATTCAGTATCAGGTAAGTACAAATCAAAACTACAGTGAGTTACCACCTGTCAGGATAGCTAAAATCAACAACACAGGAAACAAGTGTTGGCAAGGATGTGGAGAAAAAGAAACTTTCTTGCATTGTGAGTGGGAATGCAAACTGATCCAGCTACTCTGTAAAACAGTATGGAGGATCCTCAAAAAATTAAAAATAGAACTACAATACGACCCAGCAATTGTAGTACTAGGTATTTACCCAAAGGATTTTTAAGGGGCACATGCACCCTGATGTCTAGAGCAGCATTATCAACAATAGTCAAATTATGGAAAGAGCCCAAATGCCCATTGACTGATAAATGGAATATTACTCAGCCATTAAAGAGAATGAAATCTTGTCATTTGCAATGACATGGGTGGAGCTAGAATGTATTATGCTTAGCAAAATAAGTCAGTCAAAGAAAGATAAATACCATATGATTTCATTCATGTGGAATTTAAGAAACAAAGAAGATGAATTTGGGGGAATAAAAATAAAGGGAGGAAAACCATCAAAGAGACTCTTCAGTATAGTGAACAGTATAGAGAACAAACTGAGAGTTGTTGGATGGGAGGTAAATGGGGTGATGGACTAAATCAGTGATGGGTATTAAGAAGGGTACTTGCTGTGATGAGCACTAGGTGTTATATGTAAAGGGTGAATCACTAAATTCTACTCCTTAAACTAGTATTACACTATATGTTAACTAGAATTTGAATAAAAACTTGAAACATTAAAAAAAATCAAATGGTATTAAGAGATGAGGTTCAGGCACCTGGGTGGCTCAGAGGCATCCAACTTCACCTCAGGTCATGATCTCACAGTTCATGGGTTCAAGGCCCGCATCAGCCTCTGTACTGACAGCTCAGAGTCTAGAGGCTACTTTGAATTCTGTGTCTACCTCTCTCTCTGCCCCTCCCCTGCTGGCTCTCTGTCTCTGCCTNACACTCTGTGTCTCAAAAATAAACAAACATTAAACATTTTAAAAAGAAATGATGTTATAGCCATATGGCACAAAATTATAAACCTAACCTTGGAGGAGCATCTGGGTGGCTTAGTCAGTCAAGCATCTGATTCTTGGTTTTGGCTCAGATCACAATCTCAGTGTTTGTGATATCAAGCCCTGCATTGGACTCCACGCTGAACAGAAAGAAACCGGCTTGAGATTCTCTCTCCCTTTCACCTCCCCACCCTTCTGAATATAAATACACTTTTTAAAAATATTAAAACTAACCTTGGAGTGTTTTTTTGAAAAGGCGGACTATGAACAGCTATATTCCACATAAATGAAAAAAATAAACACCTTGTAATCTCTATTTGTAGAAATCATGTCTTAGAAATAGTCTTTTTCTCCTATTAAGAGTCAAATTCAATGCATAGCTCAAGAAATATGGTTGCCCCAAGGCAAATATTCAGGCACTGAGAGAGCAATGTTCTCTGCTCTCTCAAAACTACAGGAATATTTAGAACCCAAGATTTCAAGAACTTAAGAAATACAGAGATCTGGAAACATAGATAACTTATTTGTCTTCATGAAGCTGACCATCAGTCTAATTTAATTTACTGAACTTTGCTTAGTATACTATTTCAAAGAGATCACTATTTATTTTAAAGTGTATTTATTTATTTTAAGAGAGAGAGTGAGAGCAGGGGAGGAAAAGAGAGGGAGAGAAAGAGAGAATCCCAAGTAGGCCCTGTGCTGTCGTCACAGAGCCCCACATGGGGCTTAATCTCATGACCTGAACTCAGATCAAGAGTCATATGCTAAACTGATTAAGCCACCCAGGAACCCCTCAAATAGATCATATTTTAGAAGAGTTAGTCCTTCCTATAAACTTTCAAACAAATTTCCCTGCAACACTTGAAATACCTGAAAGTGAACAAAACTTATGAGGATCTAAGGTACTTTAAGTTTCTAGGTTCCAGAAGTAAGTGTAAGACTGAAGATTTCTGCTGCATTTCAAAAAGATGGACTTTCAAGAATACTTTTCCCTTATTTTCAATTCCTAGCACTAATACAAGGGCTGATCCTGGATACAGCCTAGACCACAAAAATTTACAAGTGGAGGATAAATAACTCCACAAATTGCTGCCTTTTACACATTTGTCAGAAAGTTCAGGAGTACCATTGACCTGAGACAGGGCTCAAGAAGACAAGAAGCCTAAATGCAGTATGTCTGTGTGTAGGAGGAAGGTATTAAGCCATGTAGAACTTTGCAGTTAGTGATTTTCAAAATGCTATAGAGAGCTAGAAATCAGTATAAATGGAAAGTTCCATTTCTACAATGAGTAGAGAACCAGGTGTTGTGCAACATGGGCTAAGGACAAATGAGGATTCAAAATTTCTCAGAGCCCTCATTTTTCTTCTAGCTATGACAGAATTAAAATGTATTTCAAAGGAATCAAATAAAACATTTTATCACTAAAAAAAAAAATGTCACTGGGCTCATTAAGCACCAGTCACATAATGAATGGCTAATATAGACTCTAAGTAATCCTGCTTCCTTTTTCCTTGGTTTTCTTGTGGCTACTGGCTGGNAGAGGTTCTCTTCCCACATAGTTAATTGGCTTTCCTCTTTCATTGTATGGCTACAGACTACTTATACCCCCTGAAGCCACCTTACAATTACATGCCCTTGGTCAGCAGGTAGAGGATGCACTTCTTTGCTAATTCCTTACTGTGACTGAAAAAATATTTTATAGCTTGTGTCTTTTGTTCCACTGAAAGTGAATCAGCAGCATTACCTGTGTGGTGTGGGCCATTTCAATAGTACCTTAGCAATCTTAAAAGATTATTGCTATAGACAAATGCAGTGAAGAAGGGATATGTGTCTTAGTTGGCTTGGGCTGCTACTAACAACTACCATAAACCAGGCAGTTTGAACAACAGAAATTTATTTATCAGAGTACTAGAGGCTGATAATCCCAGATCAAGGTGCCAGCAGGTTAGGTTTCTGGTTGAGTATCCTCCTCTTGGCTTGCAGACAGCCACCTTCTCCCTGTGTCCTCACATGGTGGAGAGAGTGTATGTGTGTGCCCGCCTCAGAGTTCTTGTTGCTGTCCCTCTTCATATAAGGACACTAATCCCATCATGGGACCCCTATCTCTATCCTTAGAAATCATCTAAACCTAATTAACTCCCAAAGCCCACACTTCCAAATACCATCACAGCGGGGTTTGGGGCTTCAACATGTGAACTGGGTGGGAAGGAGACACATTCAGTCCATAACAGGGTAATAATGTGATTCCTCTGTAGCAATGTTTCCCAAATGGTGCTCTGTAGACCACCAGCATTCAAATCATTGGCAGATCTAGTCAAAATGCACATTCTTGGGCCTTCCTACCAGATCTAGAGTAGTAGCACAATTTCTAGAGGTGGGACTTAGTGTTTCATTTTATAATAAGGTCCCTTCCCCCAGGTGAATCTAATATACATTAATGTTTGAGAATCAGTGTCAAGAGCATTAGCTCTTAATAGTTGGCCATCAGAACACTCAAGGGCCTTTGTTAAAATTCACATGCCTGTGCCATAGCTCCAGGCCTACTGAGTCAAAATCTCTTCTGGGAATAGGTCTGGGCATCTGTGGTGGTAGTAATAAAAGATTGCTAATGAGATGCTAACAAACCATGCACTACCTTATTTAATCCCCACAACAACCCTTTGAAGTAAGTACATTATATCTCACTATGCATAGATACTGAGGCAGGCTCTCAGAAGTGACTTGCTCAGAATCACAGAGCTAGTAAGTGATGATCCTGAAGTGGTGAATTCCTGTAGTAGAATACCGCTGCCCTAGAGATGGATTTCAAGTCCTTTCAGGGACACCATATTTTAAAAGTGCTCTGATCCTCTCACATGGTGAGGCATCCAGAGCCTGAATGGATGCTGCTCTTCCCTTCACTTTTTCAGAGTTAGGGAGCTGTTTTTTTTAACAACCTAAGAAGGATTAACTGAGTGAAAAGAACAACTAAAAAAAAACAAGAGGTGTACAAGCTTCTTTACTCAAATGCTTTCATTCCTACTCAAAGGAAAAACACAGAAAATTGCTTTTATAATTAAGAAAGAAAAAGTACTTACACTTAGACTCCAGATTTTTCCAAAGCAAAAGAAATAAGAATCCCATCACACACAACAAAATGCTGTGGGTCAAATTAAAGCACTAAAAATTAATGCTTATGTGAAAACCTAGAAAAACTAGACGCTTGACTTTGCAGCCGAAATAAAATTCTTGTGTTCAGATAAGTTTTTTGTGATCTGCCATCTGGCTACTGCAGATGAGGTTTCACTGTCCCAACAGTTTAGTTTAGTAGAAATAATTCAAGAACTGGGAGGAGCCAGATACATTATAAATTTAGAATAATTTAAGCAATGTATCTCAAAATACTGACTTTAGAAACTTGTCTATTGAAACTTAGGGCAGAGTTGGGGGAAAGGGAGTATTTTAAAGGCAGAACAATCTACTGGGGAGATTTGGAGGGAGGAGCCAAAAGAGCAGAAGGAAAAAATATATGTGTACCAATATCTACTTTAACCACTTTTCTCAAATAGGGTTCATTCTGTGCTACTTTCAGCACCATTTGTATCAGAATCTCCCTCTACCTCTCCAGTTACAAATGCCCTGTGATCTGCAGCACTTCTTTTTTTAAGTTTATTTATTTTAAGAGAGTGAGTGTGTGCATATGCATGGGTAAGCAGGAAAGGGGGAGAGAGAGAGAGAGAGAGAATCCCAAGCAAGCTCTGTGCTGTCAGTGTGGAGCTGGATGCAGGGCAAGATCCCACAATCATGGGATCATGACCTTAGCTGAAATCAAGCATCAGACACTTAACCAACTGAGCCACTCAGGTGCTCCTGCGGCATTTCTAATTAATCTCCCAAATTATCTTGCTCAACACTTCTGCCATGGTTTCAGTTTATACTGATAACACAGAAATTCACAAAATACCAATAGAAAAAACAAATCAAAACACGTTTATATCACCTCAAACCATATTCAGGATTGATGTACTGATTGAACTTTGCCATGACCTCCACAGTGGAAAGATGCCCTGCAACTAGTCCATTTTATTATTTTTGTCCTCCAGCCCTTTTTGGCCTCTTACTTTACACCTTCTCACTGTAATCCTTCTTCAACTGTGTCACCTCCTATATAAACATCCATGTTTTGTCATAGCTTCTACATTTGAACTGCCATTCATTTTATAGACATTACAAGTAAAATACATGGTCCTGCAAGTAATATTACAGTTGTACTTTAGGTCTACATACTTTATGATGTCAACAAGAGAGATCCATTTATTTACAGTTTTGTGTTCAGTAGGGGAGCCATATAATATTCTATATATATTTAGTTCTCCAGAATGTAGCTTAATCAATATGGCACCTCAGGCAACCTGAAATACTGAGGGCAACATAAAAGTAAGATTGTCACACCAAGAAATTTTATGTCCACTGATAGGAATTTAACTGCTTTGGAGACTGAAGGAAGTATATATATTTAGAGAATTATAGTAAAGTCAATGATAGGAAAAAGTCAAACTGATGTGTATAAAAGCTACTGAGAGAAAAGTCTGTGCTTTGTACCCCAAGGCAGGGACTTCCAGGTTCNGATAGGAATTTAACTTCTGTGGAGACTGCAGGAGGTATATATATTTAGAGAATTATAGTAAAGTCAATGATAGGAAAAAGTCAAACTGATGTGTATAAAAGCTACTGAGAGAAAAGTCTGTGCTTTGTACCCCAAGGCAGGGACTTCCAGGTTCTAATCTTGCCTGCCAACCTTGAGCGCTACAGTGGCTTCAATGACATTTTCTACTTCTGAGTATCATTAGGCATTTAGCAAAACCTGCAGTATCACTTTGAGCCAACCAGTGACCTCTGTGTCTCAGTTTTGGCACCTGTCAAGTGAGGTGGGCAGTTAAACTACCTGCCTTTAGATGCCTTCGGACCCTGTGATCTTAGTACCATGCTCTGGTTTATCTTGAAGGGCTGCTCTGAGGCTCAAAAGAAATATTCAATATATGAGGGCTATAAATATTTTAAGGTGCTATACAAATGTAAAAGTGTTTTCAATGGTACATCTCTAAATATAACCAACAACTTGCAATGTGCTCTCCAAAACCCAGCAAATGGGTTTCTGGGCTTTGATTTCTGATTAGTCCTGAGACAATTGACTTTACTTTGTTCCCATTTTCAGAAACAGAAAAAGCAAAAGGTTCAAATTATGATCATTATGAAGAAGGTTCTAAGCCATTTAGAAATGCTGGGCACATAAGTGGCTAGGCTAATCTTTTCACTGCTGTGTGGGCCCCTTGAATAGCTTTTACTATGAATATTAATAAAAATGATAGGAGAGCAGAAACTGAGCAAAATTAGACTAAATTTCAATCTATATTCTGCAACACTTTGTGATGGGGAGGACACTTTCATATATGCTTCTAATCTCTTCACATTATAGACCATCTATTAGTTAATGGGTTTTGGCATGAGATTAATATTTAGGTATTTGAAAATTCATGTGCTGCATGCCTGTGTGTATATAGCAAGGAGGTGAATCTGGATAATCACTTCAGGAAGACTGGATCCAAAGGCAAGCCTAGAATCCTATTTACATGAAGGAAACTAGCTAGGGCCTCTTCATATGCCCAAGTGAAACACTGCGGAACACATTCTTTTATTAAAGAAGCATCCATTAAGTACTCAATGGGTACCACACACTGTCTAATTGCTAGGAACACAAAGATGTAAAAGAGATGTCCTTATCTTAAGAGCTGATGCATTCTAAAATAGAGAAACAATGTTCATCTCCTATAACACTAAGACTTATATTCAGAATAAATAATGGAAGGTAAAGATATCCAAATCCTCCCTGAGGGGGTGATACAGATATTGATCAGTACCCTAGGAAGAAAGAATTTAAGAATATACTTGGAATTTTATATTCAATCTGAAGAACACTGAGTGTTATGTGGAAACTAATTTGACAATAAACTATTAAAAAAAAAATTAAAAAAAAAAAAAGTAAATAGAGAGGAAAGAACAGATGTAAAATAAAAATGAAACCATCATAAAAAAAAAATAAATAAATAAATAAAGTACACTAATTCCTGCCCAAATAATATATCAAGGGAGGGGCGCCTGGGTGGCTCAGTCAGTTAAGCGTCCGACTTTGGCTCAGATCTCACGGTTTATGGGTTCGAGCCCTACGTCGGGCTCTGTTCTGACAGCTAGCTCAGAGCCTGGAGCCTGTTTCAGATCCTGCATATCTCTCTCTCTCTCTCACCCTCCCCTGCTCACGCTCTCTCTCAGAAATAAATAAAACATTAAATTTTTTTAAAAAGAATACATTGAGGGAATTTTATTTATTTTGATATCTCTTTTTCAAGGCATGCACACTGTGCCACTATTTACACAACTACAAAAGCAGGCAAGACAAATACCAACCACACCAGCTGCTGTGGTTGGTTAATGAAACAAGATGCACAAATTTAACTAAAGCCAAAGTAACAAAGGATTACATACTATCAGCGAACAAATTGCTTCAGAGTATCCAACTAAATTCAATGCGATGGACCCCTAAAACCCATCTGAAGTGGGGAAAAAAGAGTGATTGAAAATGTGTGTACATAAAAAAAGGGACTGAGAGGGGTGCCTAGGTGTTTCACTCAGCAAAGGTTAAGCATCTGACTCTCAATTTCAGTTCAGGTCATGATCGCACAGTTCCTGAGTTTAAGCCCTGCATCAGGCTCTGTAATGACAGTGCAGAGCCTGCTCTCTGCTCCTCCCCTGCTCATGCATGCATGCACTCTCTCTCACTGTCTCCCCAAATNGATTTTCCTATTCTGAGCACTTCATATAAATGGAATTATATAATATATGGCATTCTATATCTGGTTCCCTCCACTTAGCCTAATGTTTTCAAATATCACCCATTTTGTAGAAAGTATCAGTATTCCATTCCTTTTCCATGGATGAGTAATATTCTATTATAGGTATATACCATAATTTGTTTATCTACTCATCAGTTGATGGACATTTGGGTCATTTTCACTTTTTAGCTATTGTGAGAAATCTTATCATTTCTTACATTAGTTTCTAATGCATATATAACTAAGCACTGGTCCAGAAATAATAAGATACCATTCTTGATTTCCCAATTCCTTCCCAAGTCACCCAAAATTAATAAAACATATACAGAAAAACCAGATAATNAATAATGAATGAGAGAAATCTTTTCTTCAAGCCCTGCTTCTCCTTTCAGTCACATCCTTATCAGTGCCACCTTGATACTATGTCAAAATAATGTTAGAGCTGGAAAAGAAAATGGGGTCCAGGAATCATTCATTTATGGTTCAAGACCCACATGTATCAGAAACACCAAAGGAGCTTGTTAAAAATATTGATTTCTGTCCCCCCTTTCTAGAGAATCTAATTAATTCAGTAACTTTTGGGGGTGAGGTCATAGGAAGCTGCCTTTGTAACAAGCATCTCAGGTAATTCCAATGTATCCTAAAGTTTAAGAATTATGTAGTCCAAACTTCCCATTCTATAGAGGAGAAAATTTAGAACTAGCATGGGGAAGTGACATGCTCAAGGTCACAAAGTATGGCAAAGATAGAGTCACAGGGAACTGAGTTATGAATCCCAATATAGCATTTTTCATTACTTTGGGTACCCTCCTTTGTCACATCCTAACCTTTTCTCTGTGAATATATACTTCTCTCACAGACTTCCTCTATAAGTGTCAGTGCCTGAGACACCTTAAATGCTCAGTAGCTATCATTTTTTAAGTTTCGTCCTGTGTGAACCAGATTATAAAAGGGTCTTCTATTTTGGCAGTGTTTGCTACAAGTATAAAGTAACAAATATAAGGCCCAAGAAGAAAATACCAGACCCAGGAGGAAGGTCTCTGTGGTTTCTGACCCAAATGTTGAAAAAGAGCCTAACTGGGAAACTCTCCAGCCATGGGCTATTGGTGGCGAAAGAAGCTGTTTAGTGACATTTCCTACCCAAGGTTCTGAAACCGCTCTGTACACCCACTGTGATCTATTTAAAGGAGCCAGTTCTTTTTAGAAAACAGTTTCTGCCAAGTTTTCTATCAGAGGGAAATAATAAAGTAGGTGAACTTCAGCCATGACTAGAAGGTAGCGGAAATTTTTCTAAGTAAAAGTTGATATGCCTATCAAAAAGATAGACTCACAGAAAACCTGTTACCATGAATCATACCCTCCTCATTTCTCTGCACCTTTTTTTCCCCCTGATGTTTGATCTTATTTATTTTTTACTCTTAGAACATCTCTATTTTGACTGGTGGAGTTGGATTTTGAGGTAGAAGCTCTCAGAGAGGACAGTCTCCATTTCTTGGCAATATATTCCTGGTGTTTTTCTTTGGCCTCCTACATTCCCTTAGCCAAAAGCTTAGCATATACTGCAGCCTCTTCCTCATTTTTATTAGTACAGTGCTTCTTCAAAGCAATACACTGACATTTGTGTTGGAGGACTTGTGGAGTTACAAAATGTTGAATCTTGGGCCCTCTGGTTTTAGGTTTCTTACTTTCTTGTTTAGGGGCCTTCTCACAACATACCAACAGACATCATCTTATTCAGAGAGACCAAAAAGTCTGCAGATTCTGTGAGCTCTTTTGGGCCCCCAGGTAATAAGGCACAGTAGTATCAGTGAGTCCAGGAATATTCTTATCCCCCTTTTTCACAATGATCAAGTTGAGAACACTGAGATTGGCATCCACAATGCAACCCCAGACACATTTGTGCTTTCTCCAGTCTTCCCTTCTCTGTGACAGGAATGCCCCTTACTTAGCAGGTAGACACAGTCATGAGACAAGACACCCTGCTTCATGAGGAAGCCTTGTTTGTCATTACCACCACTGATTCAGACCATGTAACACTTCAATTCTTCACACAGAGCATCAGCAACAACTTCTATAGTCATACACTTCTCATAAAAGATATGAAGTTTGGACTCATTTACCACTTCAATGAGTGTCTGGCAACCTTTAACTGGGAAAGAGATGTTTGCCTTCATCCTAAAAGAACTTACTACCTCCAAGGTGCCACAAAAGAGTGAACCTTAACTTTTGGAAATGGACAATGGAACAAAANTTCTAAAGACAGAATGCAGTGGAATTATTTACTTTGAACAAAACATTAAGAATTAGAGGAGTAAGGGGAAAGAGGGTAAAGGGGAGGTGGATGTACACACACACTCACATGCAAGTATAGAGCTAGAAAGTCAAGTCTAACCATGAAATAAAAGATGAGAGGATCTGATTGAATGGGGGAATATAGCTTGAGATAAGTGGTGAATACTTGGAATAGCTACCACGGAAAACTGACGGGAGATAAAGCTTAATAGGCACATATAAAAAAGTCTTCCTAGCAGCTGTGAAGACCCCAGATGAGGCTGGATACCATGCACGGGCTGTGGCACTAGACCTGATAAAAGTATGATTTTCTGTAAGAAGAGTTCAGCCATAGATGTTAGAAAATAGAAAGTGGTAGTTAGATTGATCCAAGAATGGCAGAGGTGGCGGAGGGGTTCTGTGCAGGTTTAGTGACAAGACGAATCTAGAATTAAATAAGGATATTAGCAAGAGGAACATACTACAAGGTTTAAACTGAATAAGGAAACAATATCTCAAAATGGTCACAAGGCTTC
>NW_027528799.1:324316-324521 GCF_008692635.1 Crocuta crocuta
TTGAAGCTGCAAAATGCAGTTATTTTTCTATCAACAGATTACAAGTAACACCTCCAAATAGTAATTGGGCTTTTGATTAATATATATTAATGCCTTAGATTACTTTTTTAAAAAGAAAAAAAAGAAAAAATAAAAGAGTTGAAAGAGGTCAATCTGAGGCTTTAATTCAATTTTAATTTATGCATAAATATAGAATTAAATACCC
>NW_027528799.1:324687-324998 GCF_008692635.1 Crocuta crocuta
GTTCACAGTCCTGAGTTCAAACTCAGTATCAAAACAGCCCATTAAATGATTGTTGAAGCTGTGTCATAGAGTCATAAGGTTTATTATACTATTCTTCCTAATTTTATATGTTTATTACATTAATCTTAAAAAAGTTTAAAAATTAGTCTTTTCCAATGAGTATTAAAAGGTCAGAAAGAGGAAAATATATTAAACAACCCATTAAAAGGGGTATTAATAAGAATTCAGGATTATACCTTAGGGAAATAGTCTTTTTGTGTCGTAGAAAGCTGAAAGCAGTTGTTTTGTCCAGGGTCATCTGGGTACTGATC
>NW_027528799.1:325119-326609 GCF_008692635.1 Crocuta crocuta
ACCTGGCAGGACTATTCCCTGTACAGATAGTGGCACTGGCAGGTATAAATCTATAGGGAACTAGGGACCAGGGTAAATCCATGATAGGTTATTCTGCATCCACTGCCACCTTATGAGGCTTTATCCTTGTCTAAGTAAATCAGGCATTATAATGTGTGGTCCTTTCCCCACCAATCCATAACACCAGAAATACTGCAGGTGTTATTCGAATTGGTATGTGAAATACTGCAATAACTGTATGTAGGTATGTATGTATTTGTAATATAAAAAAAATAAGAATCCAAATAACAGTTTATTATTTGGGAGTGGTTAGCTGATGGAGAATTGTATTTTGGAGTAAATATAGGACTCAATCTATCACATATTGTGATTATTTATCCCAATTTATCATTATGTTACTATTGTATATTTTACAAGTATACATTTTGAATGTTAAATAAAATGATCTATTTTTCTTATTTCTTCATTTTTATTACTACAAAATCCTTCCAGGTCACTTTTATTTTAATCTAGTTATTATATACTTTTCCTTTTTTTTTTCTTTTAAATTTCTGAGAGAGAGAGCGCCAGTGGGAGCAGGGGAGGGTCAGTGAGAGAGGGAGACCCAGAATCCAAATCAGGCTCCAGGCTGCGAGCTAGCTGTAAGCACAGAGCCCGACATGCGGCTCGAACCCACCAACCGTGAGATCATGACCTGAGCAAAGTCAGATGCTTAACCGCTTAACCAACTGAGCCACCCAGGCGTCCCAATACTTTCCTTTTTTCACATTTAACACTTGAATTGTTCTGAAATTTACATCTGACTAGCTTATCTTGTCGATGATGTAAGTATAAAAATAACTACCACCACTCATTATTTGAGTACTGTGTGCTGAGATCAGCATTTTATATGCATTAATATCATATATGCTTTTATCATTCTCCCTGGAAATACAAATAACTAAAAGCAGAAATATTTTTTTATTTTTATTTTTTAATGTTTATTTTTGAGAGAGAGAGAGAAAGAGAGACAGAGTGCCTGAGGGGGGGGGCAGAGAGAAGGAGACACAGAATCCAAGGCAGGCTCCAGGTTCTGAGCGGTCAGCACAGAGCACAATCTGGGACTCAAACCCAACAACAGCGAGATCATGACCTGAGCTGTCTGATGCTTAAATAATTCAGCCAGCCAGGTGCCCCAAGCACAAACATNTGTAGATGTATAGGAAATACACAGATGTATAGAAAATTTAATTATGCTGCATTGTAATTTCTCTTTGCCATATATATATATATATATACACATATATTCATATCAATAAATGTAGGTTGACGTTGTTAATTTTTTAAAATGTTTTTATTGATTTCTGAGAGAGAGAGAGATGGACACCATGAGCAGGAGAGTGTAATAGAGAGAGGGAGACACAGAATCTGAAGCAGGCTCCAGGCTCTGAGCTAGCTGTCAGCACAGAGCCTAACGCGGGGCTCAAGGCCCATGAGATCATGACCTGAGC
>NW_027528799.1:326733-331244 GCF_008692635.1 Crocuta crocuta
TATGGGTTTGAAATGGCTCTTTATCTTAAAATCCATAATGTATTTGGAAATAGTCTACTATTTCCAAAGAGACATTGTTCTGTTACACTGATCTGTCTGCTTCCACACAAGTAACAGGGTATTTAATTAGTGTTATTTCTAATACAATTTATGTGTGACAGAGCAAGTTCCTTATAATTATTCTTCAAAATTTCATCTGGAATTTTGATGTTTGATGTGATGTAAATATCTACTTTCTCCCTCAAATGGAATCAAAGTGATTCTAATAATGTTATTGATTTATGTTCTGAGAGGGAAGGAAAGTGGCAGCACTATGGCATTGAAGACTGAATAACTGCATAAAACCATAAAAATAGTTACCTTTATGAACATGATTCTAGGTGGAAATAAACATGGAGAAAGCNCCCAGCTCCGCTGTGTGACTCTGGTCATGCTACTCCAACTACCTCAGGTGCCTCAGTTTCTCTGTGAGGTAGGGATAAAAACAGCAATTTGCAAAGATTTTGCAAGTTAACAAGCATTGCATAATATTACCACCTATTCATGAAGAGCTCAGTGAAAGTAACTGGGGTGGGCACTACCATAATACAGTTCAATATCTAGCTTTACACTGATCTGACCCCCATGGATTTTACAACAGTGCTGCCCAACAGAACTTTCTACAGTAATGGAAAAGTTCAATAGCTGCACTTTCCAATACAGTAGTCATTAGCCACATGTGGCTACTGAATACTTGAAATGTGGCTAATGTGACTAAGGAACTAAATTTTTTAGTTTTATTTAATTGTAACCAATTTAAATTTATACAACCACATATTTATTGGAAAGAGCACTTCTAAAGCATAACTATTAAAAAATTACTGCCCTAATATACTGTTTCATAACATTGCTGTCTCATAATAGATTTGGCAATTTATTATTTAAACTGAAACTATCATTTAGATAGAGATTTTCAGTAAAATGTTAAGGCTAACTCAGAGATCATAATGGCAGTTCAATTAAATATATAATGGATGCCCCCTGTATGCATGGTACCCTTGCAAAATAAGGGACAGATATCAAAGCCTTCAAGAAGTTTAAACTTTATTAGAGAAGATGAAGTGATAAATAGCAATAATGTTTTCAGAATAAGGTAAGTACCATAAAAGAAGAATTGACCAAGTATCAAGAGAGTTTCAAGAAAGGAGAAATTCTTTTGGGTATGGAACATGAAAGAGAAATTAAGGAGGGCTACTTAAAAGAGGTGTCACTTAAACTACTTCTTGAATATGGTTCATTCTCAACAGAAGTAGAGATGGGAAAAGGAGGAGAAAGATACTCCAAGTTAAAAGAATGTCATAAGTAGAGGTGTAAAGTATGGATAACAAAAGTTATGTTGGATAATGGTGAGTGGCCTGGTCCAGCTAAACCATCATGTGAGCAGGAAGGTATTTAATGTATCAGAAAATTCTTATTGTTAGAAACTCTTCCAGATTCCATAACAATCCACATCACTGAATATCCACTTAAGGAATCAATGCTCTTAAGAATTAAATGGACTTCAGGAAGATTAGTCCTAATATGCAGGATACAGTAGATTAAAAACAAGAGGCTTTTACAGCAGGCCAGTCAAGAACGGAAGGAGGGGGGGTTGCTTGGGTGGCTCAGTCAGGTTAAGTGTCTGACTTCTGCTCAGGTCATGATCTCACCGTTAGTGGGTCTGAGCCCCACGTTGGGCTGTGCTGGCAACTCAGAGCCTAAAGCCTGTTTCAGATTCTGTGTCTCCCTCTCTCTCTCTGCCCCTCCCCCACTTGTGCTCTGTCTCTCTGTCTCAAAAATAAACTATAAATTTTTTTAAAAAAGAACGGAACGGAGGGGAGGGAAAGAAAGAAGTGGGAAGGAAAAGAAAAGAAAGAAGAAAAGAATCTAGAGGACTTGACAGGGAGTGGTAGCAGTAGGAACGTAAAGAAAAAACCTATTCCAGAGACAGCATTCAGGGCATTTAATAAAAGACAGGATGCAGGAAACAGGAATGGAGGAGGCATTCAGAAGTCACAGATGAATGAGACTGAAGGGAAGGGGATGCCAAATTAGTGTTCGAATACATTT
The DNA here is from genome assembly GCF_008692635.1 of Crocuta crocuta. Taxonomy (NCBI): domain Eukaryota; kingdom Metazoa; phylum Chordata; class Mammalia; order Carnivora; family Hyaenidae; genus Crocuta; species Crocuta crocuta. Next base: position 328,822 of record NW_027528799.1, read on the forward strand.
TACCTGCCAATAAAACACCCAGATAGAATAAAGCAAGGCAGGAAAAAGCATTTGAGAACTCAGGAGGGAAGCCAAGGAACTGCTACATGAAGAGGTCAGATTAAAGGAGAAAAATAAAGCAAGAAAAAGGCTAAAGCTTGGATCCTTGGAACAGAGAATATGTATTTAGGTTAGTTGATCAAAAATTTGGAGTTATGTCTGTGACTGGGGAAGCACAAGAGAAACTGACCCATAATGGACTCACTCCAGTGCCTCCAATCATATGGAGAGCCAGTTCAAAGTGAACCAGCCCAGAGTCTGAATTCATAATAGCTTTAGCCAAATGGACCCATGCAGTATATCTCAGCATCAGACCTTATATTGTCCAGGCATGTTTTACTTTGGCAAATCCCTTGGCTCTGACAACTCTGAGTGTGAAGTTAATAAGAAGCTTATTTTCAAGTCCTATCTCAGGATAATTAAAGTACACATTGCACAGTTAACATTTATTTCTCCTTCTCCACCAGGTTAGCTCTGATCATGGCTTCCTGCTGTAGGCTCAAGAAATAACCCTTAGGGGTTAAGGGGTGTGGGCTACTGGCTACAGGCAGAAACCAGCCCTAAAAAGCCCCATTAGCCCACACCTTGAGGTTTGGTGATTTTTTCTTACTTTTCCACCTTTTTATTAAATAGCTAAAACTTGGGATTCTTTTTTATTCCTTCCACTTGGTTATGGTACATTTTCACCAAGTAGCTTACAATACCTTTCAAATGAAGAAGGCAACGTGTGTATTCTTCCTCTAAAAGTTCTGGCCATAATCAGTACTGCCATAGTTACAGAATTCACCAAGTACAAAGGAGAAAAATGTATTTTTCTCCTTTAAGTTTCATCATGCTATAAAAACCTGTCACAGAATCTACTCAGACCATCAAACTGCACACAGTGACGGCTTCCTTTAAGGAAGATGTGAACAAACAATTCTGTTTTACTGAAGCATATATTTCAACCTTATTTTAATTCACTTCACCTTCCCTGCCTTTCTCTTTCTCAAATGGAAAATGCTTTACCCTGAGCCACTTCAGTGAACTATGCATCCCAATATAATCAAATAACTTGAAGTTTATTATTTTAAATGAAACTGGAAGAATCACTTCAAAATCCATCTCTTTTATAAGGCTAGACTCTTTGGTATAGGTCTTCTTAAAGCTAAATAAAACTTCCAGTAGATTTGTACCTGTGAAAACACGTGCCAGGTGGGTAATTTGGTGTATTCTCCAGATAGCCACACCATCCCTTCACCTGGCAAGCAGCATATGCGTGTTTGGACTATATCACCAATTACTGACACACAAGAAAGTTCTACTCAATTAAAAAGCCATGCCTCGGGAAGTGAATGGGTAAATCAAGACTCAAACCTGGTTTCACCTGTAAAAACCAAACATTTCCTCCCCCCCCCCATGTCTGACCAGTGCCTTTAACCTCTGCATAGAGAAGTCTTAGCAGTAGGAGTCTCATAGAAAATGATAATAGCTCATCACTCAACCTGCATGAAGCCCACCCAGAAATCTGTGAGGGCAGCAGAGACCATATTGCAGTCTGGTTTAAATCCCTGGCCCTACTGCTCTGAAGGCCTGCCATTGGCCTATCAGGCAGAAGCAAAGGCTGCCAAGGCTGGGCTGTTACTAAGGAAGCTTTGGTTGCTGACTGCCCCTCCTCCTGACCAGAACAGCTGGAGCTAGAGTGGGGGAACCAGGAGTGTTTGGTGCCAATGCCTTTTACCCACACTTAAATGCTTTCTATTTATATCATCTGCTTCCACCACCGGTAATTGCAGGCTGTCTTAGCTGAAGGCGGCCCCCAAATTGGAGAGCTTCCATGGTGAGCCAGCAGTTCAGAGGTGAAGCCACCTCATGGGTCCAGACATCTGCGGTCACATAGGAGTGGCCCCATAGTAGTGGTTACTCCTTGGAGGGGTTAGAAAGAGTCAAATGGGAGCAGGTAGAAACTTTCCCTGAAAACTCTGGCTGAGGCATACCTGGGAATTTCACTTTCCCCAGGCCCCAGGGTGATTGCCCAATTCCTGTCTGGGGAAGGAAAATCTGCAACACAAACACAAACACGTGTTCTGAGGTGCAAGACTTGAAGAAATCAAAGTGCCTATTACCCTGCTGGGAAAGAGCCCAGTGGTAAGCATTGCATGGGCACCACACTTCACACAATTCCTCAGGGAGAACCTGAGGGTGTCAGTGGGAAATAGCCTAGGTCCCCACACCTGTCCTGGACACTTAACTCCTTCCTTTCCAGGGACCTGTAACTGAGGTAGCCTTCCTTAGGCTGAACTTGCAAGACCTCAGTGACCTTTTACTTTCTCCCTACTTCCTTACTTGAGGTCTGATGCCTAGCTGTGCCAGCTGTTCAGAAATCCACAACTTGTCGCCCCTGG
>NW_027528799.1:331311-341783 GCF_008692635.1 Crocuta crocuta
TGAATAGACCCTCCCAAAAAACAAGAACACCTGTAATAGTCCCCAAAGTAGCTTTTAGCTGACAGGGACTTTTCTAGCACTTCAGCCTAGTCACAACTTTTGTGGGTGGCATAGAGAAAACCTTAAATACCTGTTTACTGATGTTTCCCTCCTTGGTCCCTAGGTCCCAGAGATGAGGAAGGAGAGTGGCTACAGAAATCAGAAGAAACCCTTACAGCAAAGAATTATTATAATACTTCCTTTGCCAGGTTTCTTTGCCAAAGCATTTTTCTTAGACTTCTGATAGTAAGTAACAAATGAAGTTGGCTGCTCCAATCCGGGCCCAGAGCAACAAGGCAGGTCACACTGAGTGGCTGTCACTCCTCACCCTCTCCTCCCTCTCAAGGGTTCCTTCTCAAGAAGACTGAAGCACTGCTTAGGGCAGGTGGGTCCTCTCCATGCCCTCCAGCAATGGTTTTGAGAGGGTCATTCAACCTGAACAACTGGTTCAATGGGGAGCAGGGATTCCTGTGGGGAGAGGAAATTGGGCATCCCAGAGTCTGCGGTAGGGTCCCTTGGATTTTGAAGGCGGGTACAGATGGTCTCAGATCATGGAGCTATCTCTTGTTCCCTGCTCGCTGGGAATCCCTCAGGAGCTGGAGTACATTGGTGGGGAACACCTTGCTGCTCCTTCGCCTGGGAGTCGCCTTGAGCCCTATCCTTGCACCAGCTGCTCTCCTTGCGGTGGACAGAAATGTGGGCAGAATCAGAAGAACCCAGTGGAAAAGTGCCTTCCAGGCTACAGAGTCCCACGTCAGATACAGAAACCATAAAGATAAGGTCGCAAAAATGCAACGCACCGGCTCGCCTGCACCTGGAAGGGTTAGGATTAGGGGAGTCCCTGGCCTTAGGAGTCCCTAAACTTCCTGGGAAAGGTGAAGGGGGAGAAAAAACTGTCAAGTGTTTCCAGGAGCAGGGACCAGGGATGAAGAGTCTCTGTTGGCCAAAACCTACCTAGTTTCTTCGGTCACCTGAGAGCCTAGCACGTTATCTCCTCACCAGCCAACTGTCCCGTTATGCACAGGAGCATTACCTGTCTGAGTCTTGCGCAACCGGCGACGTCCAGCAGGGCTCACGCATGCAGTTCCATGTCTGAGGCGATGGGCCGCAGTCCAGGGCGAGATGGAGAGCTGGGTTCCAAACAGCGCAGGCTCGAACTTCCAGGACGAAAAGGGAGGCTGCCCAAAGGCAATCGGAGCTGAANTTCTCCACTCCCGGTTCTAGCCAAAGAGAATGCTAGGAAACTTCTCCCCACCCAGGAAAGATTTCTAGAATTCAACAGAGCTTTTGTGGACTTTAGGGGAAGCTAGGCAGGGAGAGGCTAAAAAGGGTTCCTAAATTACTCTTCCCCATCGCTCGAATCTCAGGTGCCACCTCTCGGCTCCGTGACCAGACGCTTCTAAGTCGCCTGCCTCTCAGCCTTTTCCTTGCGACTTTGCTTCGGAGCAGCAGCACTCCAGCCGCACCTTGTCTTAGCCAAATGGTACAGCGAGGGATGCAGGTGCCTCAGCCTGTGACTCTCACTCTCCTCATGAGGCACGCATGCCCTAAAGGGCAGCAGCCCTAGCGCCCAGACCGCAGCGCAGGCTGCAGGTGCCAACTCTGCCTGCCCGCCTCTCTCTCTCCTGTTCCCTGCTCCAGGCTTTCCCTGGAATCCTCCACAGTCTGTGCGCAAAAGCCTACACGTACCCCCAAGCTCCAAAGACAGAGCAGAGCCCGGCAAGTGCGCTCCAGGTTCACGTTACGTCTTGCCACCGCTGTTGCTGCCTCCAAAAGGCCTAGAGTAGGGTAGGAAGGTAGTGGAAATCACCTAGAGCTGCGTCTCCGACGCTAACAGTTCAGCGCCTCCGGGCTGACTGATTGCACCAGGAAGGAGGTGGGGATTAGAGAGAACCGCTAGGGCGCGTCACAGAAAAGGGTTGCTACTGCTCCTCCTCTCCCACACCCCTTTGTATTTGGGAGCACGGGGAGGGGAGGGAGACTGGAAAAGGCTACCAACCCTGAGTCCCCCCTGTGCCCCAGCCCCTGGTTTAAAAAAAAAAAAAAAGGCACTTTNTAGGCCGGCATACAGGGTTGGGGCGAGTGCTGACCTGAGTGCAGGTGTAGAAATCCACGAAGCAAACTTTTTCTGGCATCCTGGTCCCTAGTTCCAACCACTGAATAGGTATCTAGTTCAACCAAGAGTTTATCTGCTTGGTTCCCTCCAGGCCAGAAATTAATATTAAAAACACCGTCCAATTAAATGTGCTCATAATGCAAGCTTCCCAGTCCCAGAGAGAACTCTTTCCATCCCTCCCACGTTAGAGATTCCTAAGTCTCAGGGTTCTCCAGCCCTGACAACCATACAGTGAGCAGGAGGGTTCCGAGATCCCACCAGGGGCTTGGAAATATAAGCTGAGCCGTGATTGTTCATGCTGTGTGCCTGAGGCTTGCCAGAGATGATCCTGACCACCTGCTCTCCAAGGTCACGCAACCCAGGAGCTCCTCTCTTTAAGAGTGGTAGGAAAGAGGGACTGTGACTCAGAAACCGTCAGGGTCTGAATTGCAGCCGATAAAGAGTCCTTTTCGTTCCAGGTATCTGCCAGAGAGTTCCGCTTGGCTCAAGGGCTCCTTCCTGATTAACACACTTAACAGGATTGCTAATTTAACGGGTCAGCTGGGCCCTCTGCTCAAGCATTTTCTACTGAGCTGGGCTCCTATTTGTCTTTCTCCAGCTGTTCTGAAACTGCTCCTTCACTCTGCGTTACCGACAGAGAGTGAAAAGAGCCAGAGATGGAGACAGAGACCGAGAGGGAGTAACTGAGAACTCTTTGCCTGGTGGGAGGCACAGAACAGAGCCCTACCAGCCGCCTTCCTTTGCCACCTAGCTTTGGTCCATCCTCAACTGGATTTTTAAAGCCTGAGCCCGTGCACAATGAAAATCACAGTCCTTCCTCACCTCTCCTACCAACTTTATGCATTGTTCCCAATAGACCATCTCACCCATCGTATCCCTCCAAACCCCACACTGCAAAATTCCTTCTGCAATTGAGGTTAAGTTGGGGAATCAAGACACGTCAGAAAAGTCCTTTCAGCAGAAACCAATACTTACTCTCCCAGATTTTTGTGTTTATGTGCATGGAGTTGGGGGGGGGGTCAGGAGACTATATTTTTGAAACATGGGAAATGTCCTATAGTTTTTGCTTGTTTTGTAACAGCTCTTTAGATAAAGCCCATTCTTCTGACAGGGACTAGACAGACGATTTCCCTTCCTCTTTGCTAGAAAGTTCATGTAAACTTCCCTCTGCCTGTGTGCTTGCCCTGCAGAGCCTGTTTCACTGCTTCCAGCCTGCCTGACCATTTCAAGTCTCACATGCTTCTTGGGTGCCTGGCGCCTCCAATCTAGCCTTTTAAAAAGGACCAAGCCCTCAGACCCAGGGCCTGAACGCAGCAGCTAGGTTCTCATGGGTAAGGCCTTTTGGCCAAACCATGAGGTGTCTCACTTACATTTAGGGTGTTAAGGAGCTAGCAGTGGGAGTGAAGGGAGCTGATTGTGGAAAACAGCCAATAATATCCTTTGGCAAACTGTGAAGTAGACAACACATTAAAAACAAAACAAAATCCAAAAACTATATCTTCCTATCCTGTGGATTCCTTACACAATTTGACCCAACTTCACTCTAACACCCAGTGTGCCTTTATGTGTCCAAGTTCTGCCCACCCCACCCCCCAAGCTGTCAAAACTTACTCTCCTGTGTGCTCACCAAGCTTCCAGTCCTCTCTGCTACTGAGCATCATTGGTTTTCCAGCTGATAAATGACTAGGCTGGATACCTTACTCTCCTGAGTAATATCATCCTTCACCAAAGATGTTAAGAAGAGTTTCCAAAACTGGGAATTTAAGGGACCAAGGCATATCAATGGATTTGCTTTGGATGGGGAAAAAGCTCTTTGGATCCACCAAAGAGAGGAGCTTTTTTGGTTAATCCTTTCTACTAATTTGTGGTTAAATGAAGAGATCTCAAAGAATTTGAGGAATGTAAGAATAAAGAGTCCAAACCAAAACAAGCAGCCAATAAGATGCAGAATGAACCAGAGACCTCAATTCAGCTCTCTTCATTTTCTCCTGTGTATACAACTTATCATCTGGTACAGTTTCCTTACTCTAATATAACATTGTTCCCACCCACCCAATTTGTGCTGCTATTGTCAAATATATTGCATTTCATTATGGTATAAACCCAGCAACACAATTATGTATATATTCATATATACATATATGTTCTATATATACATATGTATGGATATGTATGATTTTATGCAGAAAAATAAGGGAATAAAGAGAAAATATTTACATTGTCTTTTATAAATATGTAATTAACTTTCTACTATTGTTTTTTCACATGGATTGAGATTACTTTGTGGAGTCATTTGCTTTCATACTGAAGAACCTCAATTACTATTTCTTTTTTTAAAAATTTTTTTCATAGTTTATGCTGACAAAAACTGAGGACTGATGGATGTGGGGGGGAGGGGGGAATGGGCATAGAGGAGGACACTTATGGGGATGAGCACTGTTATGTGGAAACTAATTTGACAATAAACTATTTGTAAAAAAAAATTTTTTTTTCATAGTTTATTGTCAAGTTGGTTTCCATATAACACCCAGTGCAAATTCCAACAAGTGCACTCCTCCATGCCCATCACCCCTTTTTCCCTCTCCCCTTGCCCCATCAGCCCTCAGTTTGTTCTCAGTATTCAAGACTCATGGTTTGCCTCCCTCGATCTCCCCAACTATTTTTCCCCTTCTCCTCCCCCAAGGTCCTCCATTAAATTTCTCCTAATCCATCTGTAAGTGAAAACATATGATATCTGTCTTTCTCTGCCTGACTTCTTTCACTCAGCATAACACTCGCAAGTTGCATCCACGTTGCTACAAATGTTCAGATTTCATTCCTTCTCATTGCCATGTAGTATTCCATAATATAGATGAACCACATCTTCAAGATCCATTCATCAGTTGTTGGACATTTAGGCTCTTTCCATATTTGGCTATTGTTGAAAATGCTGCTATGAACACTGGGGGTACATGTGCCCCTATGCATCAGCATTCCTGTATCCCTTGAGTAAATTCCAAGCAGTGCTATTGCTGGGTTATAGGGAGTTCTACTGTCAAATTTTTGAGGAACCTCCACACTGTTTTCCAGAGGGGCTGCATCAGTTTACATTCCCACCAACAGTGTAAGAGGGTGCCCATTTCTCCAAATCCTCACCAGCATTTAGAGTCTCCTGGTTTGTTCATTTTAGCCCCTCTGACCGGCATGAGGTGGTATCTCTGTGTGGTTTTGATCTGCATTTCCCTGATGATGAGGGACGCTGAGTATCTTTTCATGTGTTGTTGGGCATCTGGATATCCTCTTTGGAGAAGTGTCTGTTCATGTCTTCTGCCCATTTCTTCACTGGGTTGTTTGTTTTCTGGGTGTGGAGTTTGGTGAGTTCCTTATAGATTTTGGATACTAGCTTTTCATCTAATATGTAATTTGCAACTATGTTTTCCCATTCCATTGGTTGCCTACTAGTTTTATTGATTGTTTCCTTTGCCATGCAGAAGTTTTATCTTGAAGGAGTCCCAAGTGTTAATTTTTGCTCTTGATTCCCTTGCCTTTGGGGATGTGTCAAGTAAGGAATTGCTGCAGTTGAGCTCAACGAGGTTGTTTCCTGCTTTCTCCTCTAGGGTTTTGAAGGTTTCCTGTCTCACATTCAGGTCCTTCATCCATTTTGAGTTTATTTTTGTGTATGGTGTGAGAAAATGATCTAGTTTTATTCTTCTTCATGTTGCTGTCCAGTTCTCCCAGCACCATCTGTTAAGGAGGCTGTCTTTATTCCATTGGATACTCTTTCCCACTTTGTCAAATTTAGTTGACCATACATTTGTGGGCTCAATTCTGAGTTCTCTATTCTATTGCATTTGTCTATGTGTCCGTTTTTATGCCAATACCATACTGTCCTGATGATTACAGCTTTGTAGTAGAGGCTAAAGTTTGGGTGGGTTGTGATGCCTCCCGTTTTGGTTTTCTTCTTCCACATTACTTTGGCTATTTGGGTTCTTTTATGATTCCATAATTTTAGGATAGTTTGTTCTAGCTTTGAGAAGAATGCTGGTACAATTTTGATTGGGATTGCATTGAATGTGTAGATAGCTGTCAGTAGTAATAACATTTTAAATATTCTTCTGATACATGAGCATGTAATGTTTTTCCATTTTAGTATCTTCTTCAATTTCTTTCATAAGTTTTCTAGATGTTTCATCATACAGATCTCTTATATCTTTGGTTAGGTTTATTCCTAGGTATTTTATGTTTTTTTGTGCAATTGTGAATGGGATCAGTTTCTTGATTTCTCTTTCTGTTGCTTCATTATTGGTGTATAAAAAATGGAACCAATTTCTGTACGTTGATTTTATACCCTATGACTTTGCTGAATTGATGGTTCAGTTCTAGTAGGCTTCAGGTGGAGTGTGTTGGATTTTCTATGTAGAATATCATCTCATCTGCAAAGACTGAAAGATTGATTTTTCGTTACCAATTCTGATGCTTTTTATTTCCTTTTGTTGTCTGATCACTGATGCTAGGACTTCCAGCATCAGTGAGAGAGGACATCACTGTTGTGTTCCTAATCTTAGGGGGAAGACACTCAGTTTTTCCCCATTGAGGATGATGTTAGCTGAGGGCTTCTCATAGATGGGTTTTATGATGTTTAAGTAAGTTCCTTCTATCCTGACATTTTTGAGGGTCTTTATTAAGAAAGGATGCTGTATTTTGTCAAATGCTTTTTCTGCATCTATCAACAAGATTACATGGTTTTTATCTTTTCTTTTGTTGATGTGATTGATGTGTCACATTGATTGATTTGTGAATATTGAACCAGCCCTGTAACCCAGGAATGAATCCCACTTTATCATGGTGGGTAAATCTTTTTATATGCTGTTTATTTTGGTTCATCAAGGATATTGGCCTGGAGTTCTCAATTTTTGCTGGGTCTCTGGTTTTAGAATCAAAGTGATACTGGCTATGTAGTATGAGTCCAGAAGTTTTCCTTCCATTTCTATTTTTTGGAATAGCCTGAGAAGAATGGGTTTTAACTCTGATTTGAATGTCTTATACAATTCCCCAGAGCAGCCATTTGGCCAAGGGCTCTTATTTGTTGGGAGATTTTTGATAACTGATTCAATTTCTTCACTTGTTATGCATCTGTTCAGATTTTCTGTGTCTTCCTGTGTGAATTTTGGTAGTGCGTGTGTGTTTAGGAACTTGTCCATTTCTTCTAGGTTGTCCAGTTTGTTGGCATATAATTTTCATAGTATTCTCTGCTGATTGCTTGTATTTCTGAGGGATTGTTTATAGTAAATCCATTTTCATTCGTGATTTTATCTATTTGGATGCTCTCTCTTTTCTTTTTGAGAAGCCGGGCTAGAGGTTTATCAATTTCCTTTATTGTTTCAAAATACTAACTCTTGGTTTCATTGATGTGTTCAACTGTTTTTTTTATTCCAAATTGTTTATTTCATCCCTGAATTTTATTTTGATCTTGTTCTACTGGATTTGCGGTGCTCTTATTGCTCTCCTTCTAATTCCTTTAGGTGCCCAGTTAAATTTTTTGTTTGTGCTTTTTCTAATTTTTTTTCTTTTCTTTTATTTTTTTAAAGAAGAAACATTTTTATTTACTTACGCTCTGTCATATACCAAGACNTGATAAAAGCAGGATGGGACCCAGAGATACGGAGGGAGGGGAGGGAACCCGGCTTGCGTGTAGCTGCGGTGAGTGATAAACCGGCGAGTGGTAGTGAGCTGCCACAAGTCCAGGGGAAAGGAAAGAAAAGCTGAGATTGCTCATGGAACCTTCCCTGGAGAAAAGAAAAACCTCGGCTTGGAAAGACAGTGTGTTTTTAGCTCTGGCTAGGGTGCTGACTTTAAACTAAGTGCCCTGGTCCCAGAAGGCGCCAGGAAAAACTGAAAGGCCGTGTGCCCGGCACCGTCCATGGCGACGGCTGCCCAGTGAAGCAGCAGAAACGCCTGCGGAGGCGGTCCCAGCGCTGGGTGAAGCAGCAGCAGCACCCGCGACAGCGGCCCGCTGAAGCAGAGGTGGCGGCGGCCCCCAGTGTCCAACAGTGGCCTGCTGAAGCACCGGTGGAGACCCGGGGAAGCGGTTCCAGCACGCGGTAAAGTGTCAGCGGCCGCGCGACAACAGCCCGCTGAAGTGCGGAGGCGCGCTGCAGCGACGCGGACTCTATGGACCTGAAGTTCCTACGTTCCCCAAACGCACTAGGGTTGTATCCCTGCTTGACCCCGGCAGATCTGTGATCCACAGAGGCTGTGACACTTCCCCCACTCCCGACTCAACCCCCAGGCAACAGGGAAGCAGCACCTGCGGGACTATTCAGGACTGTATAACAAAGCCAGCAGATTGGGACCTGGAAACAGGCGGGGTGTGGGGCACAGAACTCAGCTCGCCTTGGCTACATCCTCAGCACAGGGGAGATCAGACCCAAAAAAGTGATTTGCAACTGTTGTTTGAGAAGGGACTGGGGCGACGCCATTCTTCTCCCCACAGCCATCACGGAGGGGCCTCAGGGAGGCCAGTGGAAACAGTGGAGACAAGACCTGCCTACACCAATATATCACATACTGGGACATAAAGCAGCCCTCAATAAGTATAAAAGAATTGAGATCCTACCATNCTGTAAAAAAAAAAAAAACAAGAGGAAAAGGCCAATAATAATAAAATAACAATAACAATTAAAAAAAACAAAAGACCTGCCTACACCAAACCACACCCATCCCCTCTAGATAGCTGTTTTGTTGTTGTTGTGGCAGTTTTTACCTGAGCCTGGGTTTGCCTGTTTACTGGTTTTGTATGTGTGTTTGTGTACCTGTGTTCCCTCTGTGGTTGTCTGCTTTCTTTTTCCAGGGCTGCCTCAAGAAACAAGCCAAACTACACATGGTGGAGAGTCCCAAATACCACTACCAGTAGGGAAAGAAAATAACCAAACGCTCAACAAAAGGAACCAAGAGACACCATTGAAAGAACACTTCCTGGACAGGCCCTGAACAGTCAATAGAGCCCTCTCTAATACGGCAGAACTCACAGGGGCCGTGTGTACAACAAGCTTTTAAAATTAACAAGACATAGAAAGCTAACCAAAAGGACAAAACGGAAGAACTCTCACTCAAAGAAACTCGAGGAAGAAATTACAGCTATAGAACAGCTCAAAACAGATATAAGCTACATAATTGAACAAGAATTTAGAACAATAATCATAAAATTAATCGACAAGCTTGAAAAAAGCATGGAGGACATCAGAGAAACGATGGCTACAAACAATATGGAGTTTAAAAATAGTTATGGTGAATTTAAAAATGCGATAAATGAGATACATAATAAACTGGAGGCGTCCAATGCACAGACTGAAGAGACAGAAAGGAGAATAAGTGATTTACGAGACACTATTATAGAAAAAGAAGAAACTGTGAAAAAGAGAGATAAACGGATCCAGGAACATGAAAGAAGAGTTCGAGAGCTCAGCGATACAATCAAATGGAACAATATCCATATCATAGGAATTCCAGAAGAGGAAGAGAGAAGAAAAGGTCTGAAGGAGTCCTGGAACAAACTAAAACAGAGAACTTCCCCAACCTGGAGAGGGCAGTAGAAGTTGAAATTTAAGAAGCACAGAGAACTCCCCTCAGACGTAACTTGAATCGATCATCTGCATGACATATCATAGTGAAACTGGGAAAATATAAGGATAAAGAGAGAATTCTGAAAGCAGCTAGGGAGAAAAGGGCCTTAACATACAAAGGGAGACCTATCAGAGTGGTGACAGACCTATCTACTGAAACTTGGCCAGCCAGAAAGGAATGGCAAAAGATCTTCAATGTGATGAACAGAAAATATGCAGCCAAGAATCCTCTATCCAGCAAGCCTGTCATTCAGAATAGAAGGAGCGATAAAAGTCTTTCCAAATCAACAGAAATTGAAAGAATTTGTCACCACTAAACCAGGCCTACAAGACATCCTGAGGGGGACTTTCTGAGGGAAGTGTTGCAAGGAATGCAAGATACCAGAGACACCACCACAAACATGAATCCAACAAAGGACACAATGACTCTAAACCCAGATATTTCCATAATAACACTGAATGTAAATGGGCTGAATGCTCCCATCAAAAGACATAGGGTAGCAGAATGGATAAAAACACAAAACCCATCTATATGCTGTCTACAAGAAATGCATTTTAGACTCGAATATACCTTCAGATTAAAAGTAAGGAGACGGAGAAATATATATCATGCTACTGGAAGTCCAAAGAAAGCGGGAGTAGCTATACTTATATCGGACAAACTGGACTTCAAATGAAAGACAATAACAAGGGATGAAGAAGGGCATTATATAATA
>NW_027528800.1:0-538 GCF_008692635.1 Crocuta crocuta
CGAAAGTCAGACGCTTAACCGACTAAGCCACCCAGGCGCCCCGCGCATCGCACATTTCTCCAAGATAGATCACATATTGGGTCAGAAAGCAGCCCTCAATAAATAATAAAAGAATTGAGATCATACCATGCACACTTTCAGATCACAATGCTATGAAACTCGAAATCAATCACAGGTAGAAGTCTGGAAAACCCCCAATAACATGGAGGTTAAAGAACACCCTACTAAAAAATGAATGGGCCAATCAGGCAATTAGAGAAGAAATTTAAAAATATATGGAAACAAATGAAAATGAAAATACAACAATCNCAATCCAAACTCTATGGGATGCAGCGAAATCAGTCCTAAGAGGAAAGTACATTGCACTCCAGGCCTATTTCAAGAAATTAGAAAAAATGCAACTGCAAAATCTAACAGCGCACCTAAAGCAACTAGAGGGAGAGCAACAAGAGCACCCCAATCCAGTAGAAGAAGAGAAATGACAAAAATCAGGGCAGAAATAAACAACATAGAAACCAAAGAAATAGTTGAACAGATC
>NW_027528801.1:0-18506 GCF_008692635.1 Crocuta crocuta
AAGATGCAAGTCTTCAAGTTTTCTCAGTTCCTCCTCTCATTGTTCCAACAAATATGTTTTGTTAACACTGCTTCTTCTTCTTCTTCTTCTTCTTCTTCTTCTTCTTCTTCTTCTTCTTCTTCTTCTGGTTTGTTTGTTTGTTTGTTTGTTTTGGCAAGACATCTTTGTGGGTATTTTCAACATGGATTGCCTTTTAGTTACCAGGGTGAGTTGCAACTTGAAGCCTGGCTTTTAGCATTCCCTATTACATAGAATTGATTGCATAGAGAACATTAAGCTGAGGGTTGGAGTTTGGAATATGCATGAGTTTGATAGCCTGATGTTTGTTTTAAAACCAAGAGTGGCCAGGGGCTCCTGGGTAGCTCAGTCGGTTGTGCGTCCGACTTCGACTCAGGTCATGAGTCGTGGTTTGTGGGTTCAAGCCCTGCGTCGGGCTCTGTGCTGACAGCTAGCTCAGAGCCTGGAGCATATTTCAGATTCTGTATCTTCCTCTCTCTCTGACCCTCCCCTGCTCACGCTGTCTCTCTCTCTCTCTCTCTCTCTCTCTCAGAAATAAATAAAACATTAAAAAATTAAAAACAATACACAAAAAACCAAGAGTGGTGACAAAAAAAAAAAGAAAAAGAAAAAGAAAAGGAATCTTGCCATTTACAATGATGTGCATGGAACTAGAGTGTAAGCTAAGTGAAATAAGTTAGTCATAAAGAACAAATACCATGTAATTTCATTCATATGGGAATTTAAGAAACAAAACACATGAACATGGGTGGAAAAAGAGAGGAAAACCATGAAATAGACTCTTAACTACAGAGAACAGACAGAGTTACTGGAAGGGAGGTTGGCAGGGGAAAGGGTTAAATGAATTGTGGATATTAAGGAGGCCACTTGCTGTGACGATCACTGGGTGTTGTATGTAAGTGATGAATCACTAAATTCTATACCTGAAACTAGTATTACACTGTATATTAACTAACTTGAATTTAAATAAGAAATTGAAAACAAAAGAAAAAAATTCAAAAAATATTATTCAATAGCAAACAAAAAACAAGAGTGGCACCACTAATTATATTTCCTCTTTTAGTTTCTGTCAAACCTGTGTTGAGTGGTTTCTTTCTTGTCTTTCTATCACTTCTTCTTGGCCATTTTATGATATTTTTTTACTCTTCTGTCTTTAAAATTCACTTGCAGAGGTCAGTATCATGATGGCATAAGATGTTCCTCTTTTTTGGCCCCCTTTTAAAACAACTTATTAGACATCCATCTGTGAACAAAAATACCTCAGTTGAAGTTGTGGGATCTAGCACGCTATGCCAAGGGACATGGGAGTAACTTCATCCACCTGTGCATCTGACAATAGGCAGAAGACCTCAGTATGGGCCACAGAACCTGCAGAACCAGTAAGCCTGCCCCAGCGCCCTGGCCACGGTCAGAAAAAAACCTGGAGTGTGCTGTCCTGGGCAGATACCCACAGGTGAAAGAATTTGCAGAAATACAGCCCTCTTGTTGGGAGATTCCTGCACAAGTTTGGTGACATTGGTGGACTGGAACTGTCCAAAAGGGTAGTGGCGAGTGAGTGCCCACTACTCCCAATTGTGTGGGAGGTGGCTGGAGAAATCCATCTCTGGGTATTCATCCCAAAGTATCAAGTCAGGACTGGGAGAATGGAGAAGGGATTGGGAAAGAAGAATATCAAAAAAATTTAAAGGGACATGGTCCTGTTGATTACACTGAGGAATTCAGCAGGAAGTCCTTCCATGAGCCTCTGGGAGAACCTCACCCAAGGATCTCCTCACCCAAGGGCACCCTCAGTGCCCCAAGTGCTAAACCAACAAATACTCCCCCCTCCTCTGCTTTGTGGCTGGCTCCCTATGCATGCTCCTGAGTTCAGTGGTGAGAGCTAGTCTGCTCTCCGTAGCTAGACTGCTATTAGCAAAACAGATCAGGATTTGTGAGGAAGAGAGAAACCATACACTTGAGCCATAGCACCACCTTCTGGAAAACAAGAGAAGTTTCAGTAGCCAATCTGCTGAGTTGTAAGAACCAGACAAAACCTAAAAGGTTAAGAATTCTGCCACAAGAGAAAGCGAGAGTAATGAAGCAGTTGTATCCATACAAAAATAGAGAAAACCCCAGCTATAATAGTACCAATACACAGAATAACCTAACTGAAAGGAACTAGTAAAAATTTAAGTAGCTGTCTTCTACTTCAGATGCAAACACAATGCAAAATTCTTCAGATCACTGTTTCCAGGCCATATCCCCTAGGCTGTTTGCCTGGCCTCTCTCCAGGAGCAGGGCAGTGCCCTCAGGGTTCTATCCCAGTCCAGCCTGCTGTCTTTTAAAACTCCAGGCTTTAAGACCCGCTGGTTGCAAGAGCTTATAAAAAGGAGCCCTATCATTTTCTCAGACTATGTCATCGGGTAAATCTTCTTTTGTGTTCCTTTATGTGCTCTGTCCTCTCTCACTCTTCCACAACCATGACCTCCTACTTTCCACAGCACCTGTGACCCTTTTCTCCCCTGAACCATGTGTCCACACTTCCTACCTTCTTTGATGTAACTTCTTCTCCCTTTTTAGGTATGGGGTTTGTTCTGTCAGCCTTCAGTTGGTTTCTTAGGTATTTAGAATTATTTGATAGCTATCTAGTTGTATTCCTGGGATGAGACAAGCCTAGGGTCCTGCTACTGTGCTACCCAATCTACTCTTGGTGATTTTTTAAAAAAATATATGAATGGACTCCCTTTCTGTTGCTGAAGGCAGTGGAGGCCATTGCCTGTTCTTTCAGAATGGCGCTCACTTATCACTCGGGACCAACTGACCTATGTTCAATTACTGTTCACGTGGGACCTTTCTCTATCTCAGTCTTCAAAATTTTTTTAAGCTTTTAAAAATTTATTTATTATGAAAGAGAAGGAGAGAACATGCATGAGAGCAGGGAAGGGGCAGAGAGAGAAAATTACAAGCAGGCTTCATACTGTCGGCAGAGCCCAACATGGGGCTTGATCCTACAAACCATGAGATCATGACCTGAGCTGAGATCAAGAACTAGAAGCTCAACCAACTGAGCCATGCAGGTGCTATCAGCTCTCAAAGTTCTCATTTGAATATTTGCTACTATCACCAAGACCTGCATCAGTGGCAGCTCCACCTCAGGTCATGCCCTGGGCTTCCAGTCTCACCACATGGGCCCTCTTACTCATTGTGGCATAGTGGCTGTGGTGGCCCCAGGGGAAACCCATGTTCCCCGCCCCCCACTTGCTTCCATACTTGTTGCATGCATCACCAAATGCCAGCCATGGCTGTGTATGGGCCCATCACTCCCAACATTTCCAGGGCTAGTTCATTCAGCAGGTGGGTGTTTACATACTCTTTAGTGGATTCCAACTTCCACTGACATCATCCTGCTGTTTAAATCAACCAATATCTTTTCTGGGTTCTAATGAACCTCAGCATCAGGTGCCTTAACCCAGCATTTGATTCATCTTGCAGCACTACTTCTGCTTACCAAAAGTAGCCCACTGGGCACTCACATTCCACTCCTGGCTCCATGCTAGCAAAGCAGAATTCTTAGCCATTAGAGGTTTGAGAATAGGTTGAAATAGTTTTGATTGAAGACCTCTAATCATTCACTTTACTAGATAAAACTTGTAGGTTTTTGTGTGTGAGAGTGCCAGCTATCCTGAGGGAAAGTTTGGAGAGAACTAGCTACTAGATGGTTCAATTAGTCTTTTGCCCCTCTACACAGGTCAGATGACCAATTTGCACATCAGGGCCATTACAGACCTCCACCAGAGCTTCCTTTGGCTTCACCCTTCCCAGACATAGCTCACCATCTTTCAGGTCCTAATACATGCACTCATGCTTCACTTCCCTGGCATGGTGGGTAAGATGGTCCAGTGATACACCCTCAGCAGACTAGAGAGTAGAGCTGAAGAACTTAACGAATGAGATAGAAAATGCAATAGAGAGATGTACATAATAGTAGAACAAATGAAAGACAGAATAAGTGAGTTAGAGGACAAGAAATTTGAAATAACCCAGGTAGTGGAGATTAAAGAAAAAAGATTGAAAAAAGAGTGAAGTCTGCATGATGCATAGGATTTTATAAAAAGAAAAAAAAAAACCAGAATAATAAGGGTTCCAGAAGAAGAAGAGGAAAAGTTGCAGAAAGTTTATTTAAATAAATAATAGATGAGAACTTCCCACACCTGAAGAGACAATTGGACATCCAAGTTTGTGAAGCTAAGAGATCACTCTATTATCTCAGTGCAAAAAGACCTCTCTAAGACACACTATAATGAAACTGTCAAAAATCAAAGATAAAGAGCAACTCCTAAAAGCATCCAGTGAAAAATGATGGTAGTCTACAAAGGAACCCCCATTAGGCTATTAGTGGATTTCTCAGCAGAAACCCTACAGGCCAGGAGAGACTGGAATGACCTATGTGAAATGTTGGAGGAAAAAAAATGTCAATCAAGGAGACTCTAACTGGCCCCCAAAACAAGAGTTCTGTCCCAGATGGCTTCCCAGGGAAATTGTACCAGACATTTAAAGAAGAGTTAATACCTATTCTTCTCAAAGTGGTCTGAAATATAGAAATGGAAGGAAAGCTCCCAAACTCATTCTGTGAAGCCAGCATTACCTTGATTACAAAACCAAGCAAAGAACCTTCTAAAAAAAAAGAATTACAGGCCAAATCCCTGATGAACCTGGATGCAAAAGTTTTCAACAAGATACTAGCAAATCAAATTCAAGAGTACATTAAAAGAATTATTCACCATGATCAAATGGTATTTACTCTGGGATGAAGGGCTGGTTCAATATTTGAAATCCTTAATCAGCATGATACACCACATAAATAAAAGAAAGGATAAGAATCATATGATCCTTTCAATAGATACAGAAAAAGCATTTGATAAAAATACACCATCCTTTCTTGATGAAAACCCTCAAGAAAGTTTGGATAGAAGGAACATACCTCAACATCATAAAGGCCATATACAAAAGACCCACAGCTAACATCATCTTCAGTGGGGAAAAACTTTCCCCCTAAGGTCAGGAATGTCCACTATCACCACTGTTGTTTAACAGAGTACTGAAAGTCCTAGCCTCAGCAATGAGAGAAAAAAAAAAAAGAAATAAAAGGCATCCATATAGGCAAGGAAAATGTCAAACTTTAACTCTTCTCAGGTGACATATTCTGTGAAAACCCAAAAGACTCCATCAAAAAACTGCTGGCACTGATATGTGAATTCAGCAATGTCGCAGAACATAAAATCAATATACAGAAATTGGTTACATTTCTATACACCAATAATTAAGCAGCAGAAAGAGAAATTAAGGATTCAGTCCCACTTACAGTTGCACCAAAAACCATAAAATACCTAGGAATAAACCTAATCCAAGAAGTAAGAGATCTGTACACCGAAATCTACAGAAATCATATGAAAGAAATTGAAGAATACACAGAGAAATGGAAAAACATCCCATGCTCATGCAGTGGAAGAACAAATATTGTTAAAATGTATATGTCACCCAAAGCAATGTACACATTCAGTGCAATCCCTATCAAAATAACACCAGCATTCTTCACAGCAGCAGAATAAACAATTCTGAACTTTGTATGGAACCAGAAAAGACCCTCATCAGCCAAAGTAGTGTCAAGAAAGAAAATCAAAGCTAGAGGCATCACAGTTCCAGACTTCAAGCTGTAATCATCAAGACAATATGATACTGGCACAAAAACAGATATATAGAGCAATGGAACAGAACAGAGAACCCAGAAATGGACCCACAAATGTATGGCAAACTAATCTTCGACAGAGCAGGAAAGCATATCCATTGGAAAAAAAATATCTTCAGCAAATGGTGCTGGGAAAACTGGACGGCAACATGCAGAAGAATAAAGCTGGAGTACTTTCTTATAGCATCCACAAAATAAATTCAAAATGGATGAAAGACCTAAATAAGAGATAGGAAACCGTCAAAATCTTAGAGGAGAAAACAGGCAGCAACCTCTTTGACCTCAGCCGAAACAACTTCTTACTATACATGTCTCTGGAGGCAAGGGAATGGAAAGCAAAAATGAAGTATTGAAAGCTAATCAAGACACAAACTTCTGTACAGCAAAGGAAACAATCAACAAAACTAAAAGGGAACCAATGGAATGGGAGAAAATATTTGCAAATGACATATCTGATAAAGGGTTAGTATCCAAAATCTATAAAGAACTTGTCAAACTTAACCACCCCCAAAAAAAATGATCTAGTGAAGAAATGGACAGAAGACATGAATAGCCACTTTCCCAAAGAAGACATCCGAATGGCTAACAGACACATGAAAAGATGCTCAACATACTCATCATCAGGGAAATACAATTCAAAACCACAATGAGATACCACCTTCACACCTGTCAGAATGACTAAAATTAACAAGTAAGGAAGCAACATACGTTGGTGAGGATGTGGAGAAAGAGGAACATTTTGCATTGTTGGTGGGAATGCAAACTGTTACAGCCACTCTGGAAAACAGTATGGAAGTTCTTCAAAAAATTGAAAATAGAACTACCTTACAACAAGCAAATGTACTACTAGGTATTCATCAAAAGGATACAAAAGTGCTGATTTAAAGGGACACACACACGTCAATGTTTATAGCAGTGCCAATTGGAACAAATTATGGAAAGAGCCCAAATGTCCATCGACTGACGAATGGATAAGAAGATGTATTATAGAGGCGGCAAGATGGCAGAGAAGTAGAGAGCTCCGTACATTGCACTTGCCCCCATATCTCACACGGAAAAGATCTGAAGCCTTAGGAAACCTTATAGAACCCAAGAGATTGGGAGAAAAAGGACGCAGAATCCACTGAGAAAGTCTTCTAACGTGAGTGCGAACTGGGAAAGATAAAATCGGGCTGGGATCAGAGACTCAGAGGGAGAGGGCGATCCCCCTCTGCGAGGAGTGAGAGGGGAAAGAGAGAGGCAGAAACTACTCAAGACATGGTTCCTGTTGCAGGGGAACAGAAAAACCTCCGCTCGGGGCACAGAAGGACCGTGGGCGCCAAATCCCTGCTGAACATGTTCCCGTGTACCAACTCGTCCCGGAGGGGCTGCACGCTGACCACTCTGTGCTCCTGGCTGGCTGGACCCCCAGAGGGAAGGCAAAGGGCTTAAAACTGGGAGATTGGCCAACGAATTCGTGTTTTGGGTGATGAGACACAGAGGGACCCGGTTTCCCCCTCTCCAGCGGGCCCAAGGCGCTCCCCAGGCAGGCCCCCATCCTTGCTCATCAACCCGACCTGGAGGAGAAGGGAGCAGCAATTCTGGCTCCATCCCCAGGGCTAGGCAAGAGGCTTAGAATTGCCCTGAGGGGATCATCTGTGAGGTTGTGTCTACCACAATTTTAGTGGGGAGTGTAGACTGGGATTTGGAAACTAGGCCTGACCTGGGTTAAAGAGGGCGACCCACTTTGGCTGTGCCCCTGGCATGGGGAGTTTACACACCCAAAAAAGTGAGGTGCAGTGCTTGGTTCAAGAAGGGACTGGAGCGCCACCACTCTCCTCCCCACAACTGCCAAGGCAGAACTCCCGCCTGAGGCATTGGATCATACCACGCCCAGCCCTGCTAGAGAGTTGCCCTCCTCCTTTTTTTTCCGGAACACTGATTTGATTACTTCTGGTCACCCACTTGCTTAAACAGTCACATTTAGTCCATTCTGTAGATATAAATTCTACACCTACCTACCTTTTCATCTCTTTCCCAGAGGAGTAATTAGACTGTATAGTTTCTCTGGATAACACCAGCGTCCTTCTCCCACCTCTCCAACCATATTCCACCCTTTAGCTCTTTGAAAAAAGCTTCTTATCCCTTTTGTCTGTTCATTCTATTTCCAATTTTGCCCAATCCCCACCCTGTCTTCTCTCTCTTTCTCTATGCTCTTCAGCGAGCACTGCATACACCCGGCTATTTAACTGTAGCTGGGAAATCCAGTTATATGCTTTAAACCGTTCTTTGTCCATTGGTTTTCTTCTTTTTTCCTTTTCTTTTCTCCTTTTTGACTTTGTTATGTATTTTTAATTTTCTATTATTTCCCCTCCCTCCTTCGTCTTTTCTCTTAACTTTTTCGTTTTCCCTCTCGGTTTGCATGTTTGTTGGATTTCTCTGTGTGTCTGTGTGCCTCTGCTCCCTGTGTGTTTGTCTGTCTGTTTTCTTCTCCAGGGCTACCTCAAGAAACAAGCCAAAGTACACACGGTGGAGAGTCCCAACTATCACTACGAGTAGGAAAATAAAGTAACCAAGGTCTCAACAAGAGAGACCAAGAGNTCCTCCGAATAAACCTAACCAAGGATACAAGAGATTTGTGTGATGAAAACTATAGAAAACTTATGAAGAAATTGAAGAAGACACAAAGAAATGGAAAATCATTCCATGTAATGGACCGGAAGAATAAATATAGTTAAAATGTCATTACTACCCAAAGGCATCTACACATTCAATGCAGTTCCAATCAAAATTGCACCAGCATACTTCTCAAAACTAGAACAAACTATCCAAAAATTTGTATGGAACCACAAAAGACCCCGAATAGCCAAAGTAATACTGAAAAATAAAACCAAAACGGGAGGTATCACCATCCCAGACTTTAGCCTCTACTACAAAGCTGTCATCATCAAGACAGTATGGTATTGGCACAAAAACAGACACATAGACCAATGGAATAGAATTGAGAACTCAGAATTGGACCCAAAAGTGTACAGCCAACTAATCTTTGACAAAGCAGGAAAGAGTATCCAATGGAAAAAAGACAGCCTCTTTAACAAATGGTGCTGGGAGAACTGGACAGCAACATGCAGAAGAATGAAACTAAATCCTTTTCTCACACCATACACAAAAATAAACTCAAAATGGATAAAGGACCTTAATGTGAGACAGGAAACCATCCAAACCCTAGAGGAGAAAGCAGGAAACAACCTCCTTGCCTTCCACCGCAGAAATTTCTTACTTAACTCATCCCCAAAAGCAAAAGAATCAAGAGCAAAAATAAACTGTTGGGACCTCATCAAGATTAAGCTTCTGCACGGCAAAGGAAACAGTCCATAAAACTAACAGGTAACCGACAGAATGGGAAAAGATAGTTGCAAATGACATATCAGATAAAGGGTTAATATCCAAAACCTATAAGGAACTCACCAAATTCCACAGCCGAAAAGCAAACAACCCAGTAAAGAAATGGGCAGAAGATATGAATAGACACTTCTCCAAAGAGGACATCCAGATGGCCAACAGACACATGAAATGATGCTCAGCATCCCTCCTCATCAGGGAAATAGGAATCAAAACCACACTGAGATACCACCTCACGCCAGTCAGAGTGGCTAAAATGAGCAAATCAGAGAACTCTAGATGCTGGAGAGGATGTGGAGAAACGCGCACCCTCCTACACTGTTTTCGGGAATTTAAACTTGTGCAGCCCCTCTGGAAGACTGTGGAGGTTCCTCAAAAAGTTAACAATGGAACTCCCCTATGACCCAGCAATAACGTTGCTAGGAATTTACCCAAGGGATAATAGGAATGCTGATGCATAGGAGCATATGTACCTCAATGTTCACAGCAGCACTCTCAACAATAGCCAAAACATGGAAAGAGCTTAAGTGTCCATCAACGGACGAATGGGTCAAGAAGATGTGGTTTCTCTATACGATGGAGTACTACATGGCAATGAGAAAGAATGAAATCTGGCCATGTGTAGCAACATGGATGGACGTTGAGGGTGTTATGCTGAGCGAAATAAGTCAGGAAGAGAAGGACAAATACCACGTTTGCACGTATAGGAGGATTAGGAGTAACTTAATGGGAGGACCATGGGGGAGAAGAAGGGGGAAAATGGTGGGGGAGAGGGAGAGAGGCAAACCATGAGAGACTCTTGAATGCTGAGAACAAACTGAGGACTGATTGGTGTGTGGGAGGAGAGGGGAGATGGACATGGAGGAGGGCACTTGTGGGGATGAGCACTGGGTATTATAAGGAAACCAACTTGACAATAAACTATTTGTAAAAAATATAATAATATAAAAAATTTTTCAAGAAAAAAGAAATAAATAAAAATTGAAAAATAAAAAAAGAAGATGTGTTATATAGAGAGAGTGGAATTTTACTTGGCGATCAGAAGGAATGAATTCTTGTCATCTGCAACATCATGCATTGAATTAGAGTGTATTATGTTGATTGAAATAAATCAGTTAGAGAAAGAGAAATATCTATGATTTCACTCAAATGTAGAATTTAAGAAACAAAGCAGATGAACATAGGGGTAGGGAAGGAAAAATAAGATAAAAACAGCGAGAGAGGCAAACCATAAGAAGTCTTAAACACGGAGTACAAGAGAGTTGCTGGAAGGGAGATGGGTGGAAGGATGGGCTAAATGGATGATGGGCATTAAGCAGGACACTTGTTGCTATAGTATGAGTGTTAAAAGAAAAGAATATTAAAAATAACTATAGCTACTATAATATACAATATAAATAGAGGTAAATTATGATATTAAAAATGTAAAAGGAGGAAGCAAAAGGGGGGACCCTTTGTAGGCAATGAAGACTAAGTTTCTACCAACATAAAACAGACTTTTATTTATGACATGTATTGTATAAGCCTCATGATAACCACAAATCAGAAACATAGAGTAGATTCACAAAAGATAAAGGAGAAACAGAGCATATCACCACAGAAAGGTACTCAGAAACAGAAGGAAAAAGAAACAATGGAAATATAAAGCAATCAGAAAGAAATTAATAGGATGGTATTAATAGATCCTTACATATCAATAATCATTCCTAATGTAAGTGCATCGAACTCACCAATCAAAAGGCACAGAATGGCTAGATGGATAAAAAAAAAGAAGACCCAACTATATGACGCCTATAAGAGCCACTTGAGCTTTAAGGAGACATATAGGTTCAAAGTGAAGAGACAGAAAAAGATACCCCATGCAAGTTGAAACCAAAAGGACGTGGCGGGTAGCTTTACTAATCCCAGACAAAATACACTTTAAACCAAAAATGGTAATAAGAGACAAAGAAGGTCCATATATAATGATAAAGGGGCCTATTCATCAAGAATATATAAAAATCATAAAAAGATAAGTACCCAACATCAGAGTACCTAAATATATTAAGCAAATACTAACATATCAGAAGGCAGAAATAGACAATACAATAATAATGGAACATCAATACCCCACTTTCAGCAATGGGTAGATTATCCAGACAGAAAATCCTCCAGGGAACATTGGTTTTGAAATACACATTAGACCAAATCGACCAAACAAACACTTTTAGAATATTCCATGCAAGAGGAGCAGAAAATATTCCTCTCAAGAGCACATGGAACAGAATAGATCATATGATAGAACACGAAACAAGTCTCAGGAAATTTAAGATTAAAATCATATCAAGTCTTTTCTGACTACAATGGTATGGAACTAGGAATCAAAAGGAGGAGAGGTGGAAAATCTATACATATATGGGAATTAACCAACCCACTCCTGAACAACTGATGAGTCAAAGGAAAACTGGAAGGGAAATAGAAAAATATCTCAAAACAAATGAAGGAGGAAACACAACACACCATAACCTATGGGATGCTTTAAAAATAGTTCTGAGAGGGAGGTTTATAGCTATAAATAGGTATATTAAGGAAATATAAAAGTTCAAATAAAAACCCTGCCTTTACACCTCAAGGACTAGAAAAGAATAAACGAAGCCCCAAATTAGTAGAAGGAGGGAAATAACAAAGATCAAAATGGAAATAAATGAAATAGCAGAAAAATAGTAGAAGAATCAATGAATTAAACAGCTGATTTTACAAGAAAGACAAACAAAATTGACAAGCCTTTAGTTAGACTAAGAAAAAAGGACTCGAGTAAATAAAATCAGAAATAAAAGAGGAGTCATTAAACCTAACAGCACTGAAATGCAAAGAACCATAAGAGATTATGATGAACAATTATACACCAATGAACTGGATAGCCTAAAAGAAATGAATATATTCTTAGAAACATACCAACCACCAAGACTAAATCAAGAAGAAATAGAAAATCTGAACTAACCAGTAATGAATAAGGAGATTGTATTGATAACCAGACTCTCTAGACATAGCACACCCTGGGACCAAATGTCTTCACTAGTAAATTCTACCATACATTTAAAGAGGAATTAACACTACCCTTTTCGTACTCTTCCCAAAAAAATTAAAAGGAAAGAATACTCTCAAACTAATTTTATGAGGTCACCATTACTCCCATACCAAAGCCAGATAAAGACACTACAAGAATACTATAGACCAATATCCTTGATGAATATAGATGCAAAAATTCTCAACAAGATATTAGCAAACTTAATTTCAAAACACATTAAAGAGATCAAGAAAAATAAAAGATTAAAAGAAAATTGAAAAGTTATATCATGTCAGTTATACCTCACTTTAAAAATAGAAAAAAGACAAACTAAAGTATGGAAGAAAATATTTGGAATGTATATGTTTGACAATGAACTGGTATCCAGATTATATAAAGACTCTTATAGGCCAACAGTATGTAACAGAATGTAATTAAGAGGGGCAAGAAGCTTGAACAGACAATTCACAAAATAATATATTTAATGTTCAATAAGCAAATAAAAAATTGGTCAACATCAGTCATCAGGGAAATGCAAACTAAAACTGCAATAAGATAATACTCTTCATTAGAATGGCTAAAATGAAAAAGACTGACAATATTAAGTGTCAAGGAGAATATAGAGCAACTAGAATTCTCATTACTGTTGATGGGAACTACTTTAGAAAATTGTTTGGAAATTTCATATGAGCTTAGACATGCACCCGCCACACAACTACGACATTTCATAGGTATGCATCTAAGACAAATACAAATCTATGTCCACACAAAGATTTTTATATAGAGTTGACATCAGCTTTTTTCATAATAGCCCCAAATTGGAAATACCCTAAAATGTCATCAGTAGGTAAATAGAGAAACATAATATGGTATACAGTGAAATGCTACTCAACAATACAATTGAATAACTACTCATACTTGCAACGATATGGTTGAATTTAAAAATTATGCTGGGCAGTGGCTGGGTGGCTCAGTCAATTAAGTGTCTGACTCTTGATTTTGGCTCAGGTCATGATATCATAGTTCATGAGATCAAGTCCCATTTTGGGCTCCATTCAGTCAGCGCAGAGCCTACTTAAAATTCTCTCTCCCTCTTTCTCTGCCCCCTCCTCCTTCTCTCTCCCTCTCAAAAAATAAATAAATAGGGGTGCCTGAGTGGCTCAGCTGATTAAGTATCAAGCTCTTGACTTTGGCTCACTTTGTGATCTCATGGTTCGTGGGTTTGAACCCCACAACAGTCTCTAAACTGGCAGTGTGGAGCCTGCTAGGGATTCTCTCTCTTTCTCTCTCTCTCTCTGTCCCTGACCTGCGTGTATGCTCGCTCTCTCTCAAAAACAAAACAAAACAAAACAAAACAAAACTTAAAAATAAATAAACTTGAAAAAATAAAAAAATAAAAATTATGCTGTGCAAAAGAAGCCATCAACAAAATAACACATAATGTAATATCCCGTGTGTGTGTGTGTGTGTGTGTGTGTGTGTGTGTGTGTGTGTATATGGCAAACTAATTTATAGTAACTAAAATCAGTAGTTTCCTGGGGGTGGGACAGAGGGAGGGATGGACTGCAAAGGAGCACTAAGAACCTTTTAGGATGATGAAAATGCTTTGTATATTGATTGTAGGAATGGTTTCAAGGTTTCAGTGGTTTCAAGTTGGTAAAATTCATCAAAATATGGAAGGATGCATTTTATTGTGCACGAATTACTTCTCAATAAAGTTGACATAAAAACTTTCTGTCCTCTAAATTTTGCTCATACAGAGATAAGTATGGGTCTGCCTGGGTCTTGATTTTTATATCTTGAGTATGAAATATATTGAGTGTCTTACATTCATGGGTGTTTTGCTTTGGACAAGAAAACCATTCTTCCCATTCCATTTAAATGAAAATTGGACCCTGCCTCCTCCACAATATTTTATTTTCCTTATATTCTTTTTCATGACAGATTTCGAAAGAAAGAAATAGAGAGAGAGAGAGAGAGAGAGAGAGAGAGAGAAAGAAAGAAAGAAAGAAAGAAAGAAAGAAAGAAAGAAAGAAAGAAAGAAAGAAAGAAAGAAAGAAAGAAAGAGAAAGAAAAAAGAAAAACTTGAAATTTAGCACTTCTGGCTCAATAAATATTTGTTAAGGACATAAACTGGTAAGTGCATGGAATGCACTTATTATTTAGTCCCACTTCTGCGTTCACAATTTTCTGCAAAGAGTCTTTTTAAGCCTTATTAATATATTCCAATTACCCAGTCTAGGACGTCTGTCCAATAAATTTTTCCTACTCACTCCAGTCCAGAGAACTTCTTTTTGTTTACTATCTCTCCTCTCCTACCCATCACCATAATGTGCCTTTAAATGAACTAGATCACACAAGTACCATGGATCAGAGGCTTAGCAAAGATATGTTTAAAATTCCAGCATCTGTTTCACAAATATTTAATGAGGCTTTCCAACATGCCTGGAGCTATTCTGGTGCTGTGTGTTGACTGATGAATAAGACAGGCTAGATCTCTGCCCTTGTGGAGTTTCCTAGTTGAAGGAAGCAGACCATGAATTTGTAAACATTTGAATAGGCAAAATAACTTCAGATTGTTTTAAGTGCTAAGAAAGAAATAACCAGGTAATAGGGAAAGTAACTTGAGGTTACATTCAATCATGTGGTTAGAGAATATGTGTTTCAGGAATTGTGTCCTTGCTGCTCATTATGAGCTACTTTAGGCACTTCTGGAAATGTCCATCCTATACCAGTTTCTATAAAATTTCATGATCCAGCATTACTACACACTTCTGAGTGTTTATCCAAAGGAAAATACTAACTCCAAAAGATCTATGCCCTCATGTTCACTGCAACAATATAGTAGCAAAACAGGGAAATGACCGATGTATCCATTGATGGATGGATGGCTAAAGAATATCTGGTATATACATAATAGAATATTATTCAGCTATGAAAAAGAAGGAAATCCTGCCATATGCAACGACATGGAAGGACCCTGAGGGCATTAGGTTAAATGAAGTAATTGAGACAGAAAAAGACAGGTATTATATGATCTTACTTATATGTAGAAATTAAAAAACAAAGAACTGAACTGATAATAGATACAAAGAACAGATTGGTGGTTGCCAAAGGTGGGAGGATTGGGGGATGGACAAAAGGGTGAAGGGAGCCAAAAGAGACAATCTTCCAGTTATAAAATGAATGAGTCCTGGGTATGCAATGAGTGTATAATATGGTGATTATAGTTGATGATGCAGTATTGTATATTGAAGGTTGCTGAGAGAGTATACCTTGAAAGTTTTCATCACAAGAAAAATAATTATAACTATATATGGTAACGCAATGTAAACTAGACTTATGGTTGTGATCTTTTTTCAATATATACATATATTGAACCATGTGCAACCGATACCAATATAATGTTATATGTCAGTTATATCTCAGTTTTTTAAAATAGGGAGGTGTGATACTTTCAGCTTTGTTCTTTTTTTCCTCAATATTGCTTTGACTATTTGGGGTCTGTTTGTGGTCCCATACAAATTTTAGGATTTTTTGGGTTCTAATTCTATGAAGAATATGAATGGTGTTGTTGCTTTGGGTGATATGAACATTTTAACAATATTAATTCTTTCAATCTGTGAGCATGGTGTATATTTCCATTTATTTGTGTTGTTTTCAATTTCTTTAATCAACGTCTTATAGTTTTCAATTATAAATGGAATTGTTTCCTTAATTTCCATTTCTGCTCTTTTATTAGTTGTGTATAGAAACACAGCAGATTTCTGTATGTTGATTTTGTTTTCTGTAACTTCACTGAATTCATATATTAGTTCTAATAGTTTTTTGGTGGAGCCCTTAGGATTTTCTATATGTGATATCATGTCATCTGCAAATAGTGACCGTTTTACTTTTCCTTACCAATTTGGATGCCTTTCATTTTTCTTCTGCCTGATTGCTATGGCTAGGACTTCCAGTACGATATTGAATAAAAGTGGTGAGAGTGGACATCCTCGTCTTGTTCCTGATCTTAGGAGAAAGAGGTTCCTGCCTTTCACCATTGGGTATGATGTTAAGCTGTGGTTTCTTATATATGGCCTTTGTTGTGTTTTTGAGGTATGTTCTCTCTATACCCAGTTTGTTGCGAATTTTTATCATGAATGGATGTTGAATTTTATCACGTGCTTTTTCTGCATCTATTGAGAAGATCATACGATTTTTATTCTTCATTTTGTTAATATGGAGTATCACACCGATTGATTTGCATATATTGAACCATGTTTGCATTCCTGGAATAAATCTCACTTGATTATGGTGAACTATTTCTTTAATGTATTGTTGAACTTGGTTTGCTAATATTTACAAACATTTTAAAATGTTTATTTATTTTTGAGAGAGAGAGAGAGAAAATGCGAGTGGGGGAGGGGCAGAGAGAGAGGGAGACACAGAATCTGAAGCGGGTTCTAGGCTCTGAGCAGTCAGCACAGAGCCCAACGTGGGGCTCGAAGTCACAAGCTGAGACATCATGACCTGAGCCAAAGTCGGACGCTTAACCAACTGAGCCACCCAGGCGCCCCAGTTTGCTAATGTTTTGTTGAGGATTTTTGCACCCATGTTCGGCAAGGATATTGGTCTGTAATTTCCTTCCTTCCTTCCTTCCTTCCTTCCTTCTTCCTTCCTTCCTTCCTTCCTTTTTCTCTCTGTCTCCCTCCCTCCCCCCTCTCCCCTCCCCTCCCTTCCCTTCCCCTCCCTCTCTTCCTTCCTTTTTCCTTCCTTCCTTCCTTCCTTCCTTCCTTCCTTCCTTCTTNGTGGTTGCCAAAGGTGGGAGGATTGGGGGATGGACAAAAGGGTGAAGGGAGCCAAAAGAGACAATCTTCCAGTTATAAAATGAATGAGTCCTGGGTATGCAATGAGTGTATAATATGGTGATTATAGTTGATGATGCAGTATTGTATATTGAAGGTTGCTGAGAGAGTATACCTTGAAAGTTTTCATCACAAGAAAAATAATTATAACTATATATGGTAACGCAATGTAAACTAGACTTATGGTTGTGATCTTTTTTCAATATATACATATATTGAACCATGTGCAACCGATACCAATATAATGTTATATGTCAGTTATATCTCAGTTTTTTAAAATAGGGAGGTGTGATACTTTCAGCTTTGTTCTTTTTTTCCTCAATATTGCTTTGACTATTTGGGGTCTGTTTGTGGTCCCATACAAATTTTAGGATTTTTTGGGTTCTAATTCTATGAAGAATATGAATGGTGTTGTTGCTTTGGGTGATATGAACATTTTAACAATATTAATTCTTTCAATCTGTGAGCATGGTGTATATTTCCATTTATTTGTGTTGTTTTCAATTTCTTTAATCAACGTCTTATAGTTTTCAATTATAAATGGAATTGTTTCCTTAATTTCCATTTCTGCTCTTTTATTAGTTGTGTATAGAAACACAGCAGATTTCTGTATGTTGATTTTGTTTTCTGTAACTTCACTGAATTCATATATTAGTTCTAATAGTTTTTTGGTGGAGCCCTTAGGATTTTCTATATGTGATATCATGTCATCTGCAAATAGTGACCGTTTTACTTTTCCTTACCAATTTGGATGCCTTTCATTTTTCTTCTGCCTGATTGCTATGGCTAGGACTTCCAGTATGATAATGAATAAAAGTGGTGAGAGTGGACATCCTCGTCTTGTTCCTGATCTTAGGAGAAAGAGGTTCCTGCCTTTCACCATTGGGTATGATGTTAAGCTGTGGTTTCTTATATATGGCCTTTGTTGTGTTTTTGAGGTATGTTCTCTCTATACCCAGTTTGTTGCGAATTTTTATCATGAATGGATGTTGAATTTTATCACGTGCTTTTTCTGCATCTATTGAGAAGATCATACGATTTTTATTCTTCATTTTGTTAATATGGAGTATCACACCGATTGATTTGCATATATTGAACCATGTTTGCATTCCTGGAATAAATCTCACTTGATTATGGTGAACTATTTCTTTAATGTATTGTTGAACTTGGTTTGCTAATATTTACAAACATTTTAAAATGTTTATTTATTTTTGAGAGAGAGAGAGAGAAAATGCGAGTGGGGGAGGGGCAGAGAGAGAGGGAGACACAGAATCTGAAGCGGGTTCTAGGCTCTGAGCAGTCAGCACAGAGCCCAACGTGGGGCTCGAAGTCACAAGCTGAGACATCATGACCTGAGCCAAAGTCGGACGCTTAACCAACTGAGCCACCCAGGCGCCCCAGTTTGCTAATGTTTTGTTGAGGATTTTTGCACCCATGTTCGGCAAGGATATTGGTCTGTAATTTCCTTCCTTCCTTCCTTCCTTCCTTC
>NW_027528801.1:18917-34640 GCF_008692635.1 Crocuta crocuta
GTCTTTTCTTTCCTTCCTTCCTTCCTTCCTTCTTCCTTCCTTCCTTCCTTCCTTTTTCTCTCTGTCTCCCTCCCTCCCCCCTCTCCCCTCCCCTCCCTTCCCTTCCCCTCCCTCTCTTCCTTCCTTTTTCCTTCCTTCCTTCCTTCCTTCCTTCCTTCCTTCCTTCTTTCCTTCCTTCCTTCCTTCCTTCGTTTTGTAATGCCTTTGTTTCTCTTGGTATCAAGGTCATGGTGGCCTCATAGAATGAATTTTGTAGCTTTCCTTTCTGTTCTATTTTGGAATAGTTTTGAGAGGGATAAGTATTAACTCTTTTTTACATGTTTGGTTGAATTCACCTGTGAATCCATCTGATCCTGGACTTCAGCGTATGCTGATGTTTATTGTTTGTTTGTTTTATTTTTCATTATCAAATTTATTTTTATTATCAAATTATCAAATGTGTTACTAGTAATGGGTCTGTTCATAATTCATATTTCTTCCTGATTCAGTCTTGGAAGATTGTATGCTTCTAGGAACTTATTTTTTCTAGATTATCCAATTTGTTATATACTTTTTCTTTTTTTTTAATATTTTTATTTATTTCTAGGAGAGAGAGAGAGAGTGAGACAGCGTGAGCAGGGGAGGGTCAGAGAAAGAGGGAGTCACAGACTGAAACAGGCTTCAGGCTCTGAGCTGGCAGTCAGCACAGAGCCTGACGCGGGGCCTAAACCCACGAACCGCGAGATCATGACCTAAGCGAAAGTCGGATGCTTAACCGACTAAGCCACCCAGGTGCCCCTTATATACTTTTTCATAGTGATCTCTTATAATTTCTTGTATTTCTGTGGTGTTAGGTGTAACTTCTCCTTTCTTATTCCTGATTTTATTTATTTGAGTTCTCTTTCTTTATTTCTTTATTAGTCTGGTTAAAGGTTTATACATTTTGTTTATCTTTCAAAGAATCAGCTCTTGGTTTATCTTTTCAAAGAATTAACTCTTTTAAAAGATTGGCTTTTGATCTTTTCTAATTCTTTTAATTCTCTCATTTATCTCCTTTCTAATCTTTGTGATTTCCTTCCTTCTACTAAATCTGGGCTTTGTTATTCTTTTTTAGTTCTCTTTGTGAATGGATAGATTGAGTTTTTCTTCATTTTTGGAAAGAGGCCTTTATTGCTATAAACTTTCCCCTTAGAACTGCTTTTGCTGTATCCCAAAGACTTTGAACGATAGTATTTTTATTTTTAATTGTCTTCAGCTATTTTATAAATTTTCCCTTTGATTTCTTCATTAATCCATTAATTGTTTAGTAACAGGTTATTTAGCCACCCCTTATTTATGTTTCTTCTAGGTTGTTTTTTTTTTTCCCTTGTAATTGATTTTTAGTTTCAAACCACTATGGTCAGAATAGATGCTTGATATGATTTTAATTTTGAATTTATTGAGACTTGTTTTATGGCCTACCATGTGATCTATTTTGGAGAATGCTCCATGTGCACGTGGAAAGAATGTGCATTTTGCTGTTTTTTGGTGGAATGTTCTGTAAGTATCGGTTAAGTCCATCCGATCTAGGTGTTGTTCAAGGCCACTATTTTTTTTTTTTTTACCGATTTTGTATCTGGATGATTTATCCCATTTAATGTAAGTGGTTGTTAAAGGCCCCTAATATTACTGTGTTATTGTAAATTTCTGCCTTTTGATTGTAACATTTGCTTTATACATTTAGGTACTTCTGTGTTGGGTATATAGATATTTATAATTGTTATATCCCTTTGTTGAATTGATCCCTTTATCATATGTAACTATCTTTTTTGTCTTTTGTTATGGTCTTTGTTTTAATGTATAT
Source organism: Crocuta crocuta (assembly GCF_008692635.1). Taxonomy (NCBI): domain Eukaryota; kingdom Metazoa; phylum Chordata; class Mammalia; order Carnivora; family Hyaenidae; genus Crocuta; species Crocuta crocuta. The sequence goes on from NW_027528801.1 coordinate 20,740, forward strand.
GTAATCTGAGTGTTGCCACCCCACCTTTTTTTAAATTTCCATTTGAATGGAATGCCCTTTTCCATCCCTGTATGTATCTTTAGGTCTGAAATGAGTCTTTAAGCAACATTAGATGAATCTTTTTTTTAATCCATTCAGCTACCTTATATATTTTGATAGGAGCATTTAGTCCATTTATATTTAAAGTAATTTTTTTTTTTAAGTAGGCTTCACACCCAGCATGGAGACAAATACAAGGCTTGAACTCATGACCCTGAAATCAAGACCTGAGCTGAGATCAACAGTCAGGCACTCAACTGACTGAGCTACCCAGGAGCCCCCTCTTTAATTTCCTTTCACCTCCAGGCCCTCCAGGAAGTTGACCCCACTAATTTTCAAAGTCAGTCNTCATTTCCATTTGAATGAAATGCCTTTTTCCATCCCTGTATGTATCTTTAGGTCTGAAATGAGTCTTTAAGCAACATTAGATGAATCTTTTTTTTTATCCATTCAGCTACCTTATATATTTTGATAGGAGCATTTAGTCCATTTATATTTAAAGTAATATTTTTTTAAGTAGGCTTCACACCCAGCATGGAGACAAATACAAGGCTTGAACTCATGACCCTGAAATCAAGACCTGAGCTGAGATCAACAGTCAGGCACTCAACTGACTGAGCTACCCAGGAGCCCCCTCTTTAATTTCCTTTCACCTCCAGGCCCTCCAGGAAGTTGACCCCACTAATTTTCAAAGTCAGTCGATATGGGGACATACCTTCGAAGTAGTGGCCTTCAGGACTCGGGGTGCCCAGTATGGGATTTTATCACCTTGCTCCTCCGTTCTTATGATATTACTCCTCTTTTCAGGTAGTCCATTCTTATGATATTACTCCTCTTTTCAGGTAGTCCCACTCAGAGTTTGGTTCTTGATCTCATCTCTATCCCAAAGAAGGCCAAAGTGGCCTTCTCTCTAAATCTAGCTATGAAAGATCTATTCTGCCAGTCTTCAGATCATTTTCAAAGTGAGTTGCAATACTATAGTTGTTGCCTTGTTGTGTCTGTAGGAGGAGGTGAACCCAGGATTCTCCTACTTGGCCATCTTTCTGTCTTCCTTTCCCAGTTATCATCTTAAGGTGTATGCCACAGAAATGATGAAGTTTCCTTTTCAATTGCATTATAATGAACTCTCATCAGATCCTTAACCATAGCCATTCTTTTTTTTTAAGTTTATTTATTTATCTTGAGAGTGAGAGAGAGAGTGAAGGAGGGGCAGAGAGAGAGGGAGAGAGAGAGAGAATCCCAAGCAGGCTCTGCACTGCAGGGCTTGAACCCATGAACTGTTGAACACAGCTAACTGAGCCACCCAGGCATCCCTGACTATAGCTATTCTTAGTCTTTTGTCGTTTACAGATACTTATTGTTTTATTCTAATGCTTTGCAACATGTTCCTGTAATAGTGCTTCATCTTCAAGGAGACTAATGGAAAAGACTGTAACAGGTACAGGTCACTGAAACCTATCAGATCATACTACTGAATTGGGTATGAATTTGTAGAGCTCTAATGCAGAAACTAATAACTTATGAGACTGCTAACAAAAGATCAAGGTCAAAAAGAATTAATTACATGAAACTGAAGAATTGATGAGGATGATTTTTTTTTTTGTTTGGAAACATTGATTCTTTGTGTTTTGTTTTCCCAGATTTAAGGAAACCCTTTTCTTTTTTCTCCTAAGCTACCAGCAGTTTGGTAAAATATACTTTTGTGAACAAAGGTGAAGCATTTATCTTTTTCTCCCTTCCTGATACCTTCAGAATTTAGAAGCTCTCAGTATGGTCTTAAGTATACTCTTAAGTATTCTTATTTCATGAAAATATAGTTATGCTTAAGTTTAATAAAAATCTGTTGTCCTTCAAACTGATGTTTATCAGAGGGGAGGTGGGTAGGGGGATAGGTAAAATAGGTGATGGGGATTAAGAATATGCTNCTAACAAGTACAGGTCACTGAAACCTGTCAGATCATACTACAGAATTGGGTATGAATTTGTAGAGCTCTAATGCAGAAACTAATAGCTTATGAGACTGCTAACAAAAGATCAAGGTCAAAAAGAATTAATTCCATGAAACTGAAGAATTAATGAGGATGATTATAATTTACATGATTTTTTTTTGTCTGGAAACATTGGTTCTTTGTGTTTTGTTTACCCAGATTTGAGGAAACCCTTTTCTTTTTTCTCCTAAGCTACTAACAGTTTGGTAAAATATACTTTTGTGAACAAAGGTGAAGCATTTATCTTTTTCTCCCTTCCTGATACCTTCAGAATTTAGAAGCTCTCAGTATGGTCTTAAGTATACTCTTAAGTATTCTTATTTCATGAAAATATAGTTATGCTTAAGTTTAATAAAAATCTGTTGTCCTTCAAACTGATGTTTATCAGAGGGGAGGTGGGTAGGGGGATAGGTAAAATAGGTGATGGGGATTAAGAATATGCTTAACATGATGAGCACTGAGTAATAGACAGAATTGTTGAATCACTGTATCATACACCTGACGCTAATATAACACTATGTGTAAACTATACTGGAATTAAAATCTAAAGCTTTTTTAAAAAAAGGAATCTGTTCTCCTTGTATCAGGACACAATTGGAAACATTGGTTATATTACCAAGGCTTTTTTTGGAATGTCATATTTGAGAGCGATATAAAACTCAGATATGTAATAGACTCAGATATGACCACAGAGCTTTAAGGAACTAAGGTTGACTTTATGGAGCCAATCAAAATTGGCCTCGTACCTTGCTTACAGAGCTCCCAGAATGTTTAGCAGGTCAATAAGGAAGTTCATTTCCTGGCAGTCCCAGGAACCTCAGGATATTTGAGATAATTAGAAAAGAGGAATTCACCCAAATATATAGGTATTGCAGGTTAAGTCTAATGGAAAGCACTTGGCTTGACTTTCTAGCCATGAGAGGTTTTTAAAAACCTAGTCTGAGATTCTTTATGAAAAGCTCCAGCAAAGCAGACTTAGAAGAGCCTATATAGTTAATTACATTCTTGCTCCATTTATGTAAATAATCAAGTTTTGAGATTAGTTAATGAGACTAGACTTACTGTGCAAACAAATTAGTTTTAATTAGATTATTTCTGATAGAAACAGGAGTGCCTGGAGAGAAAAAAATATTTATGTTTTAGCAAAAACTATAGTACACCCTGGTGGGTATCAGATTCTAGTTCTGTTCATTGTCTGAGCTTCTGTTTTCTACTTATAAAGTAGAACAGATTCTGAATTCTTCTAGTTTCCTTCTATATTTGGCTATAGCACTCTAAACTAACATTTCCAATTTTCTCTCAGTTTTCTGCCTTGGAATCATTGAGAAACTATCCTTTTCTAGAGGCTATACAAAGTTAAGTTGGACAACTTGATATAAACTTCCAAGAAATCACCACAACAGCTCATGTATAGGTAATTCCATTTCAGTTGCTGTGTGGGCCATTCAGAAAGACCATCAGAGATATTCAAATTGTAAACCAGGAAAACCTGGTAAACTGCCACAGCCTGCCCTCACAGCATTTGAAGATGCTGACATCTAGAAATGTTCCTGACTGCCTGTCTTCACAATTGAAACTGGGATTATAGTAGATTCCAATCAACCATTGTTTCTGCTTTGTTCCCACAGAAATGCTTCATTAAAAATAGGATTGCTTGCACATTATAGGCCTAACTTTGGGAGCCCACTGTCTCCTGAAATGGGCTTAACAAAAATGACCCATTGTCAGGACTAAGAGACTGGTTGAGGGAAATGGAACAAGCTCCCAACTCAACTTCTGGACTGTGAAACTTCTTGGGGAAGTTTCAAAGTCAGGACTGAAGGGGAGTAGTAGTATATGCTACCCCAAAATGTGCCACTTTGGCATGTGGATTGTTTTGAGCTGAAGACAATTAATAACCAGTAGACTCCTTGGGGCGCCTGGGTGGCTTAGTCGGTTAAGCGTCCGACTTTCGCTTAGGTCATGATCTCGCGGTTCGTGGGTTGGGGCCCCGCGTTGGGCTCTGTGCTGACTGCCGGCTCAGAGCCTGGAGCCTGTTTCAGTCTGTGACTCCCTCTCTCTCTGACCCTCCCTTGCTCACGCTGTCTCTCTCTGTCTCTCCTAGAAATAAATAAAAACATTAAAAAAAAAAAAAAAAAGAACCAGTAGACTCCAGAAGAAGCTTTTTTACCTTTTTCTTAATTGCTTAAAGAATTTAAATAGGGGGCTTATGCCAGAAAGAGAGCTATTATCAGAAATATTTTATATCAAAATGACTTATCTGCATTGCATGGTAAACATTTATTTATCAAATATTTATTCTTATCTTCCTGTAAATTGTCTTTCTTCCCTTTGAAACCCTAGGCCACTACTCACTTCTCAGTGGCTCAATAGCTTCAATTTCCTGATTGCCTTTAGTCTTCATGTCTTTGTGGGCCTCCTGTATATACATAATTAGATTTGGTTTTCCTCTGTTAATCTGTCTTGTGTCAATTTAATTATTAGACCAAATAAACTTAGAACTAGAAGGAAAGAAGAGAAAGATTTCCCTCCCCTACATCATTATATTACATGAACCCTTCCTATCCTCTCTACCTAGGACTCTGACCAAATTCATGGTTCTCCTTATTTGTGAAGACTTCCATTATACTTCTAGGTTGAGTTAATACCTAGGTTGAGTTTACAATTGTATCTGATACTTACATGAATCATAATAACATTATTAAATTTTTCTGAGCCCTTTACATCTAGAAATGTTTTACGAGCCCTTTACATCTACTAAAGGCTTACTACAAAGAACCACTCTTCTCTATATGACTTAGTTAAGTCTTATGGATGGATGTCTCCCTTTTTAACTTACTAATGATGAGGCCAGACATAGATACTCTTTAAATTCCCATTTTTGTCTCATAAAAGATTATCTGAACTGTTTGTCCACACTGATCAAACTAAACAAAGTGGTTGTAATTTAACTAAACATCAGTTAAGTTTATCTCCTTTCTCCAGGGCCCTGAACTTTGATCCACTATATCTTGACTCAGCACACAACTACTAAATCAGGTAAAAACATTACCTGATTATTCTACTCCCTCTATAACCTTCTATAGCCTGTTCTTTCTAGCCTTGTTACATCCCCCATAGAAGAAAATTCCTTTCTGCCTGATCTTTGAGATGCTTGCACCTCTGTGGTTAAATTGTTTTCCCTATTGTAGGTCTCCTTCCCCTTATTGCAGTAGTACTTTCAAACAAAGTATTTTTTTAACTTACGTTATTTGTTTGTTTAGAAAATGTACTGCCTCTGTAGCTGTTTATCAGAACAGTGACAATACAAGAATCATATTTGTGTTTTTAGTATATCCTTTTTAAAGTTTATTTATTTATTAGAGAGAGAAAGAGCATGAGCAGGGGAGGGGCNTTAATATGTCTTAACCTGCTTGTGACTATTTTTGTTAATTTGCGTAGATATGTATTTTAGTTTCCGAGTCTATTTATCTCTCTGTTTACCCCATTTTCTTCACCTCCCTGTCTCCTTAAAGTGAAGCTTTCATCTTCAATTTCCTCCAGAGAGACTGGAGGGAAGGTAGTAGATTAGGTTCCTTCTTTGAGTCTGGTAGGATGGAGACTAATCCAGACCCTGGCTCCCTCTGTGGCAGAGGGCCTGAATTTATGAAAAACAGTTTCACTTTTCTTTTTTTGGTTGTTTTGCTTTAAAAAAATCAGTGGAATGCAACAAAAGAAGTTCTGAAAGACAAGTTTACAGTAATAGATGAATGTATTATGAATATAAAGGTTTCAAATAAACACCTAACATTACAAGTCAAGGAACTATAAAAGGAGAAAAAAAAATATGTCCAAAGTTAGCAGAAGGAAATGATAAATAATAATAAAGGAAGGAAGGAAATAATAAAAATCAGTGGACATAAATGAAATAGATACCAAAAAATAATAGAAAAGATCAGTGAAACTAAAAACTAGTTCTTCAAAAATATAAAATTGACAAACCTTCAACTAGACTAAGAACAAAAGAAGACTCAAATAAATAAAATTAGAAATGAAAGAGAATACATTACAACTAATACTATAGAAATACAGAGAATAATTTGACTACTTTGAAAAATTACATACCAACAAATTACATAACCTAGAAAAAATAAATATGTTTTTAGAAACACACAACCTACCAAGACTGAATCAGGAAGAAGTAGAAAATTTAAAAAATATTTTTTTTAAATGTTTATTCAATCTCTAAAAAAGAGAAACAGAATACAAGTGGGGGAGGGGCAGAGAGAGAGAGAGGGAGACACAAAATCTGAAGCAAGCTCCAGGCTCTGAGCCGTCAGCACAAACCTTGGTGAGGGGTTCGAACCTATGAACCCTGAGATCCTGACCTGAGCCAAAGTCATACACGCAACCTACTGAGCCACCCAGGTGCCCCAGAAATGTAAAATTTGAAAAAATCCATACCAGCCAAGAGATTGAGCTAGTAATTAAAAAATCTCTACTAACACAGAAAACTCCAGGACCAGATAGTTTCACTAGAGCATTCTAACGAACATTTACAGAATTAACACCAATTCTTCTCAAACTCTTTCAAAATATTGAGGAAGAGGGAACACTTCTAAACTTATTCTACAAAACCAACATTACCTTGATATCAAAACCAGATGAACATACCACAAGAAAACTATGGACCAGTATCTCTGATATAGATGCAAAAATTCTCAATAAAATATTAGCAAACCAAACTTAAGAAAACATTAAAAGGATTATACACCATAACCAAGTGGGACTTATCCCTGGGATGTAAGGATGGTTCAACATATATGTAAATCATTAATCACATCAATAATTAATCATGTTACTCACATCAATAAAATGAGAGATTAAAAATCACACATTTATCTCAATAGACGCAGAAAAGCATTTAATAAAATACAATATTCTTTCATAGTAAAAATCCTTAACAGATAGGGTATAACAGTAACATACCTCAACATACTAAAGGGCATATATAATAAATCCACTGCTAACATTCTAATCAATGGGAAAAAATTGCAATTTTTTTATAGATCTGGAGCAAGACAAGGTTGCCTACTCTCAGTACTCCTATTCAATTTAGTACTGGAAGTCCTAGCTACGGCAGTTGGGCAAGTCAAAGAAATAAAAAGCATCTAAATCAGGAAGAAAGAAGTGAAATAGTTGCTGTTTGTTGATAATATGATCTTGTATGTAGAAATCCCAATGAGTCAGTCAAAAAGGTATTGTAACGATGATTGATTTTAGTAAGTGGCAGTTTACAAAATCAGTATACAGAAGTCAGTGGCATTCCTTTGCACTAATGATTAAGCATTAGGAAAAGAAATGGTTTAAGGAGAGCTAAGATGCTAGTGTAGTAGTAGGACCCTTCTTGTCTTGTCCTTTGAACATGGTTAGATAACTATCAAATCATTCTGAATACCCAAGAAATCAACCTGAGGATTGACAGAACAAACTGTATAGAGGGAGAGAAGAGGCAACACTGAACTATGTAGGAAGTGCCGAGATGTGACTTGTGGGAGAAATGGATTGTGGGTGCTGCAGAGGGGAAGGAGCCCGGGTTGCAGAGAGAGGCCAGAGAGAGTGGGGTGCACAGGGATATGCACAAGAAAACTTCCCCAAGGGATTGGCTGGGAAAACTAGAGAGACTGATTTTTGTGCTCATGCAACCAGTGGGACTCAAAAGACTGGAGCTTTAGAGGTTGACATGTTTGGCTGGGAGAGAGACCTGAGGGCACTGCTCTACTCCTGGAGAGAAAACAGGCAAGCAACTCCGGGGGTAGATGGTGCAATCTGAGGATTGTCCAAGGCACACCAGGAGAGACTGTTGGCTCTTCTTGGAATGCATCCATGAGAGACGGCATTCACAGAGATGCCTCTTTAAGGAAAACAGAGCCAGTGGGCACCATTTTCCTTCTCTGCCTTCAGCATAGGAGCAGAGATACCTATTGAGGGTGATCAACCCAGACACTGGCTTTTTACCCTGTTTTCCTCCAAATCCCACACCTCTGTGCTCAGGTGCAACTGCTGTTATGGGTCAAAGCTGTCTGTCCCAGCTCAGAGAGACACTCCCCCAGAAGACCAAGGCAGGCCCCAACCACAGCATATTCCTAAAGCTTAGGGTTTTAAAAGTCAGAAGACTTGGCTAGGATAGAGCCCAAAGTATACTGCACTGGTCCCAGCAGTCTAGAAACCTGGAGACAAAGTGTGAAACAGTCATTTGGAAAATATAGGGAACACATGAGGGAAATTATTCACTCTCCTGTAAGTTCTTTGAGAGAAGATAGCACAGAAGATAGCATAGATAGTCCCCTCTTTGGGGACAAAGGAGCTGGCTGTCACCATTTCCCTCGCCACCCTCCCAGCATAAAAAACTTTAATAAACAGCAGAGTGCCACGACTGACTGCCTAACCTGTTTACACCAAGTCCTATCACTCTGCACTTTGCTGCTTCTGTTTGTCTTGGGCAAGTGTGCCTAAGACGGGTGCAATGGGCCCCTTCTGCAAAGTCAGCAGAACCCCCTTCCCCCGCCCTCCACCACGTTCTGCGAGGCTTCAGTTATAATGGAAGTGGCATCAGATCTCATTTAATAAACTGACCAGAGCATGCCTAGTTAAAACTCAGCACACTCTGGTAAGGTCCAAACACTGTCCATTGCAACTAAGGTGAGCCTCTACAAGTAACTGACATGAGGGATAAAGCAGCCAAAACATAGTAGCACAGTGCACACAGCACACACCAGAGACATTCCTTTAAATTTCAGGCCCTGGACACTATATGATCTCTTCTTCATAAAGTCATTATTTTCAGAATTAAGAAACATAAAAGGCTTTCTAACACAGAGATGAGGACAGACACCTAGACAAAATGCCGAGATGGGAGAATTCATCCCAAAAGAAAGAACAAGAAGAGATCACAGCCAGAGATCTGATTGAAACAGATATAAGAAATATGCCTGATGGAGTATTTATTTACCTATTTATTTTTTGAAAAGTTTATTTATTTTAAGAGAGGGGAGGGGCAAAGAGAGAGGGAGAGAGAGAATCCCAAGCAGGCTCCACCCTGTCAACACAGAGCCTGATGTGGGGTTCGAACTCAAGAACTGTGAGATCATCACCTGAGCCAAATCAAGAGTGGGACACTCAACGAATAGAGCCACTCTATTATTTAAATGGAGCATTTAAAACAACAATCATAAGGATACTTGCTGGTTTTGAGAAAAGCATGGAAGACATCAGGGAGACCCTAACCATAGAGATAAAAGAGTGAAAAAATACTTAGAAATTAAAAATTCAATTATTGAGATTTGAAACTATCTGGATGTCATAACCACAAGGATAAAAAAAAGCATAGGAATGAATAAATGATATAGAAGATAGAATAATGGAAAGTAATAAGCTGAATAAAAGAAAGAAAAATATATGGATCAAGAGAATAGACTTAGAGAACTCAGTGACTCCATCAAACATAATAACATTCATATTATAGGAGTTCCAGAAAGGCAAGGAAGAGAAAAGGAGAGAAGAAAGGATTTTTTGGTAAATAATAGCTGAAAACATCACCAATCTGGGTAAAGAAACAGATATTCACCTCCAGGAGTCACAGAGAACTCCATCAAAATGAACAAAAGTAGGCCAACACCAAGATATATTGTAGTTAAGTGTGTAAACTATAGTGATACAGAAAAAAAAAATCTTAAAAGCAACAAGACAAAAGAAACCCTTAACTTACAAGGGGACCCCCATAAGGCTAGTTGTAGATCTCTCCACAGAAACTTGGCGAGACAGAAGCCAAGTGGCATTATATATTCAATGAGCTGAATTGGAAAAACTTGCTGCCAAGAATACTCTATCCAGCAAGGTATTATTCAGAATAGATGGAAATATAAAGAATTTCCCAGACCAACAAAAACTGATGGAGGTTTTGACCACTAAGTCAACCCTGCAAGAAATGCTAAAGGGGACTCTTATTGGGAAAGAGAAAAACAGTGACAAAGACAACAAAACAACAGAGAAAAACTCCCGAAACTATGACAAAGCAAGTAACAAAATTGCACTAAATACATATCTTTCAATATTTACTCTGAACGTAAGATAGTTTCTTTTTTTTAAGTTTATTTTTAGAGAGAGGAAGGGGAAGAGAATGACAACAAGAACCAGCAGGGAAGGGGCAGAGAGAGAGGGACAGAGGACTCCACTAAAAAGAGAACCAGAGGCCAACATCCCTGATGAACATGGGTGCAAAAATTCGCAACAAAATACTAGCAAATCAAATCTAATAGTACATTAAAAGAATCATTCACCATGATCAACTAGGATTTATTTCTGGGCTAAAAGGGTTGTTTAGTATTTACAAATCAATGTGATATAATACATTGATAAAGAACCATATGATCCTCTCAGTAGATGCAGAAAAAGCATTTCACAAAGTACAACATCCATTCATGATAAAAACCTTTAACAAAGTAGTGATGGGGGTGGGGGGACATACCTCAACATAATAAAAGCCTTATGAAAAATCCACAGCTAATATTATCCTCAATGAGAGAAAAGTGGAGCTTTTCCTTATGGTCAGGAATAAGACAAGGATGTGTACCCTCACCACTGTTATTAATCATAGTACTGAAAGTCCTAGCCTCAGCAATTAGACAAAAAGAAGTAATAAAATTGCATCTAAATTGATAAGGAAAAAGTAAAACTTTCAGCACTTATAGATAATATGATACTCTATATAGAAAACTCTTTAGACTCCACCAGAAAATACCTACACAAATTCAGTAAAGTTGCAGGATACAAAGTCAGTGTACAGAAATCGGTTGCATTTCTGTACACTGATAATGAAGCAGCAGAAAGAGAAATCAAGGAATTAATTCCACTTAAAATTGCACCAAAAACGATAAGATACCTAGAAATAAACCTAACCAAAGTGGTGAAAGATCTGTACTCTGAAAATTATAAAACACTGAAGAAAGAAATTGAAGAGGGGGCTCCCGGGTTGCTCAGTCGATTAAGTGTCTGGCTCTTGAACTTAGCTCAGGTCTTGATCTCAGGGTCATGAGTTCAAACCCCACATTGGACTCCACGCTGAGCATGGGGTCTACTTAAAAAACAACAACAAACAACAAACAGACAAAAAAGAAATTGAAGAGAACAGAAAGAAATGGAAAAACATTCCGTGCTCATGGATGGAAGAACAAATACTGGTAAATTGTCTGTACTACCCAAAACAATCTACACATTTAATGCAATCCCTATCAATAGGCCACAAACATTTTTCACAGAGGTAGAACAAACTATCTTAGAATTTGTATGGAACAACAAAAAACCCCAAATAGCCAAAGCAGTCTTGAAAGAGAAAAGTAAACTGGTGGCATCACAATTCTGGACTTCAATTTATATTACAAAGCTGTAGTGATCAAGACAGTATGGTGCTGGCAAACACACAAAAAGACACATACATTAGTGGAAGAGAACAGAAAACCCAGATATAAACTGAAAATTATATGGCCAATTAATCTTCAACAAAGGAGGAATGAATACACAAAGGGAAAGTCTTCAACAAATGGTGTTGGGAAAACTGGAAAACAACATGCAAAAGAATGAAACTGGACCGCTTCTTACAGTATCCTTAAAAATAAATTCAAAATGGTTTAAATACCTAAAAGTGAGACAGGAAACCATCCAAATCCTAGAGAAGATCACAGGCAGCAATCTCCTCGATATTGGACCATAGCAGTTTCTTTCTGGATATGTCTCCTGAGGCCAAGGAAAGAAAAACAAAAATAAACTACTGGAACTTCATCTAGATAAAGAACTTCTACACAATGAAGGAAACAATCAACAAAACTAAAAGACAACATATGTATTGGGAGAAGATATTTGCAAATGACATATATGATAAAGAGTTGGTTTCCTAGATATATAAAGAAGTTATAAAACATAACACCCATAAACCAAATAATCCAGTTAAAACAATGGGCAGAAGACACGAATAGACATTTTTCAAAAGAAGACATACAGATGGCCAATAGACGCATGAGAAGATACTCAACATCAATCACTGTCAGGGAAATGCAAATCAAAACTACAATGAGATATCACCTCACACCTGTCACAATGGCTAAAATTAACAACATGGCATACAACACTGAGCTCTATGCTGACAGTTCAGGCTCTATGGAGCCTGCCGCCGATTCTATGTCTCCCTCTCTCTCTTCTCTCCCCCATTCGTTCTTTCGTTCTCTCTCTCTCTCCCTTTCTCTCTCTCACATACACACACACACACACATTGAATGAAAAGGTTTATTACTTACATAATTGATGTCTCTGCAGAGAATAGGGAAGGCCTTTCGAAGATGTCTGAAATGTCTGAAGAGCAAGGAAAGGAAACTGGCCTGGGGTTTTATTCTGGTTAGGGGTAGGGCTGGATAAGAGTTCCTGTAACTTGGCAATGGTGTGTGTGATTTGAATATCTGCTGATGCCAAATGTGGGAACTACAGGGCTTTCTCAACAGTTTACCCAGATATGAGTTAAAGGGGAAGAGCGAAAGAGGAGTTTAAAAAGCTGTTAGCAGTCAAATATCTCCCATCCAAAAAAGGAGTTGTATTCCTCATTATTGTGCTTTTTCTAATGTCCTTTTTACATTCCAGCCTAGAGTTAGTGCCATATATTAGAAAGAGCACAGGCTTTCATATCTGAAACTTTAGAGGCCATGTCTTAAGGAATACATCTATGAGGACTGGCAAAAATGAAGCTCAGAGTCAGTTCTACTCACAAGATTTATAAACCATTCTAAAGATAAGAGAATTACAGAAATAAGAGATATATTTGCGTTATTTAGGCTGCTTGACATCCCCCTTAGGTTTCTTATAGGAAATGTGTTCAATGTGGTAAGAATGACTGGTGGTCAGGTGAGGAATTCACCAGGTATAAATTGTACCCAATAAATGGTTGAAGGTTATCTATGGCACTCAGCAAGATTTGACCCCAGCTACTCCCTGAAACAACTTCCTGATAGAGGAAAAACAGTAATTCTGCTGCTCAGCAAGCCACATCATACAGGTTCCGAGATCTGAACAATTTGCTATATCATAATCTATGATATTTTCCTGACATCTGTCCCATAAATAAATCAACACCACCTCACNACATCTGTCCCATAAATAAATCAACACCACCTCACTTGCATTTGCATTATAGGTCCTAGGATTTTTCCTCTTATGTTCGATTTATATCTAGTCCCATGGGCAAATTGGGATATGGTTTACCTCTGCCTAAAATAACTACCTTTGCATTTTTGCTGTGAAACTTACTAGGGGATTGGATGATGATGAGTTTGGGGTGGAGTGAAGAAATGGGAATCACTTAAGTCTTAGAGTTCAGTGACAAGATTGTCTTTCCTCAGGACATTTCTTCCACATCCTCCTCCCACGTCTTTCCTCCAGCCTCTCAGACTAGTCATCCAGAAGAAAGAGAAAGGACAAAGGAATACTTAAGTCAGGCTCTCTTTAGAGGAATGAATGAAGGTCAGGCTAGTGGAAACAAACTTTCACTTCCCTTAATGTCATTCCTCCCTTATGTCTCCTACCACAGTCTGGACATTCATTCAATCTCAGCATCCTATTTGTCTCTGGATTTTCAGGCCTAGAATGGGGAGATAACCGATGTATTCTAATCTTCTTTGCTCTGACGTCTTCTGGCTTCTTCCTTCTTGCTTTCTCTTCAAAGGACTCTTCCATACACAGATAGGGAATAATAAGATTAATAATTTTTTTCCTAAGACCCCAGTAAATCTTTACTGAACATCTACTATGTATGAGGCCCTGTGCTAATATCACAGAAATATGTGTGAATAAATT
>NW_027528802.1:0-5359 GCF_008692635.1 Crocuta crocuta
CACAAGAGTAAGTGCCCCCACCCCCTTCCCACTGAAGCATGGTACGGAGAGGGTGCCCTGTTTTGGGACCCAAACTGCCCAGTCCCTGGGGAAACAAAACTCTATTGTTGAGGTCGCCACTTTAGGCATTCCAGGTTTGACTTAATAGCACATTTCACCATAGATTTCTTTTCTCTTCTTCTGTGCATGAGAGCCAACTTCTGGGTGAGAGTTGGCTTCCATGAACATGGGCCACATGCTACTGTTCAGCCGAGCATGTGCAGGAGACAGCTCTTTCTCATGGTAAATTATACACTGACATCCAGCTTAAGCATCCTCTGTGAGCCTGGTGTATGTGCAATTCCACTCCTGAGATGGGAAAATCTGAATCTGACCACAGCACTGAGTTGTTGAGATTTGAGTCCAAAGTCCAGTATCTGCAGACCCTTCTCACCCATTTCTCCACCATAAGAAGGTCTTTCTGGCTAAGTCTCAGACTCCCCAGCCATCTTGATGGCACTTCTGTCACTTGGTCCTTTCTTAGAACAAGCACAAATGCACATTCGATCTGACCTGCACAAATGCACATTCGACCCTGTCGTTACATTTTGTATTTTTCCCGACAAAATAATACTTCTTTCCCATTATGTACATTATCCTTCCACAAAAAATAGAAGAACATTTAAATTTCTCAGAAAAGAAGAAAAGTTAAATAATTATTTTATTTCAATGAAATAAACACAGTTCACTTAAAATTATATGAATGTAGTTTATACATCATGGAAAATGCTCACTTATGCAGAAAAGGAACTACGCAGTGAAAAAACCTTATATCCTACTGGAATATATTTATAAAAATAAAACCCCAAATCAATACATGAAAATCAGAAAGATGAGAGGAAAATAACCAGGTGACTTCAATCATGTCTGGATAGTTCAAAGTTTTTGCCACAAACGGACTTCATTATTTTTACAGTATAATTATTAAAACCATGAATAAGTATATCGACAGTATCGTCACAATAATTACAAAGACAAAAAGAGTAGGAGACAAATGAAACTGTCAACGCTGATGTGGGCGAATATTTTGAAGGGCAGTTTCTTTGATTTTGTTCTGCAAACATTTTTACAAAAAGCATATATTAATCTCACGTTCGGGGAAGAAAAATAGAAAAAAATGTGGTCCTTGGAACCAAGGAGCCTCCTCACACACAGGGGAGGCACCTGCCTCACCTTTGCTTTCCTCTTGGCAGATAACACACCTCAAATCGGACATTGTCTTTTCCTGAAGGTGTCTGCTGCATGAGAGCCAGAGCAAATCGGGTCCAGGAGAATGAACAGCAGAGAATCTGAAGAAAAGATTGTGTCTCACATCTTGACCTCACACATGTCACACAGTCAGGTGAAGTTTGTGTGACATACGTAGGTATGAGTGTAGCTGTTGACAGGCTTCAGTTTCCGGACCATTGGACGGCTATACACACATTGGGGCAGATGACATCCTTCCCACCTGGACATGAGTCTGAGGAAGATGGTCAGAGCACGTCTTCCCGTTTCCGGGCTTACCCTCCACCTGTCCGGGTAACGGCACTTGAGCCACAGGTAGCCAAGATGTCTTGGAAGTATTTGAGAGTGCTAAATAGACATTTCAGTACAACATAATAGGTATGCTTTTCAGAATCTAAAAGTGATGTAAGGCAGGCCTTCTGGCTCTGGTCAACAAGTCTTCTGCTTGAAAACCACCTACTGAACTGGACTAGATCGACCAAACTAACCGATTATGTCATTGGGAAACGTCCAAATTCATGCCACGATCTGAACGTGTTTATGCTGAGAAGCTGCACATCAGGGACCAGGAGAGGTGCTCTGGCCTAGAGAGACTCCCATTCCTCCCCCACCGCTCAACACCCGGCTCCGTGGGCATGAGGGTCCTTCCAAGTAGCCGAGGCCGTGAGGCCGGGCAGCGAACTCACACAGTGTGAGGGAGCTCAGATCATTTGGTGCAGGGAGTGATGTGAGTGTGAACGGAGAGACTCAGGGGTGCACAGGCAGGAAGGCGGAAGCTGTGCTGGTCTGAGGTGGAGGTCATGGCTGCAGCAAGCGTGTGCTTGGCTGAAGGTGGGGCATGCTTAGCGGAAACACAACAGAGCCCAAGCCAGCCCCACACAGCTGTGTGACCTTGAGGTGATCGGTAAATACAGAGGCGCCATGAAAGACTCAGAAAAAGTGTAAGCTGGGAAGACATACGTTAGCTCGTCCTGTCTATGTGCTGATTGCCTAAAATGTGAGTGTGTTACGGAATCCATACCATATGACCATTTGGCAGAGGGTTGACGTCTTCATCAAGGCGCTTGAACACAGTCCCTAGCTACTCTTGGCTACGAGTAAGCTAAGTAGACAAAGCGGTGATCCCTAGGAAGAGACTTTGAAAATAAAATAACCAGAAAAGAACATGGAAGAGTCCTGAGCAACCCAAAAACTGCAGGGGATAGAATATCACAGATTTAATCCAAGCAACTCTCTCAGCGTTTAAACAGCAACGAGAGCAACGTTTGGTGGAAAAATGAGTGAACGCAGTATGTTTTCAACGAAATGCGTTTCAGTAAAAAAAATAAGATGACAGGCAATGAATCAGGAAAGTGTGACTATTTTTAGGAAGAAAAGTCCCCACAACTCAATACAAACTATCCCTGAGTGTGTCCAGACACCTTCTTTTCCCAAAGACTTCCATGCAGCTCTTACACATGTGTTCAAAACGTACACAGAACCATGTTGAAAGATTTAAAGGAAAGTATGACAACAAAAGGTCAACAAAGAGACATCTCACCTGGGACTCAGTATTACAGCAAGAAGACTTCGGAAGCATTAGACGCCCCTCCCACGTCACCGAGTCTCCAGCCCCTGAAGGCAGCCTGGGCCTAAGTGGGCTCCTCTGCGCCGCCGGATCCCTGACTGGCTGCTCGTGCTCCCCTCCCCCCACGGTCTAGCAGGCTGGTGTGTTGGGACCTAACAAGGTCCAGCCGACAAAGGCCTCTCCCCACAGGAGGGACCCCTGAAATACAGAGACAGGGCTCCCCTCTTGTGTGGAGAAGCCGGAGACATTCCCACAGGGCCGGAGCCTTGTCCCTCAAGGGACAAGGGGCGCGAACGAGGTGCACAGACGGGAGAGGCGGTGCCGTCGGCGTGACTGCAGAGACGCGTCGCTCGCCAGCGTCCTCCGGAGTGTTCACACGCACACGGACACCAGACGCACCGCACAAGTCGCTCGGGGCACCCGCAGCTCGGGGCTCCGCCGTCTGATTCCTGATTTCGGCCCGAGACGCGAGCTCACGGCGCCTGAGAGCGAGCCCCCGACTGGCCCTGCGCCGACAGCTCAGGCCGCACCCGGCTTCTTTCTGTCGCTCGAAACCAGCGTGAAGAAGACGCCTCTCCTCTGAGGCCCGAGGAACAGGGGCCTCCAGGGGGACACCCGCCCGGACCCCCAGCCACTGCGTGCACAGCTGCCGCGCGGCCAGGCTCCGACGCTCGCCGGGCCCGTCTTCGCAGCGACAGACCTGACTCACTTGAGGACCAGAGACACCACAGCGAGTGTGACACGCCCGCAGCGGCCGGCAGGGGGCGCTAGGCGTCAGTGCAAGGGACACGCAAATCCCCTCGATTTTAGGCAGGAAATAGAACAAGATCACAAATTACATTTGAAGCAACAGCTCAGTGAGGACGGAAATTAATCCCTGACTCACAAACGTCCAAGCAGCTGGCCTGGGGCACGTGCTTCCTTCACCTGGAGGACTTGAAGTTAGTTCTGCTGTGCTCTTCCTGCCTCGGCATCTCAGGTCACTTACGTGACCTCCCTAAGCCTGTGGCGCATCTGCAGGACGGGGTGAATGACACCTGCTTCATGCTCGCACGGAAGGAGTCAGTTGTACCGTGTTTGGCATTCAATACAGTTTATGTGATAGTGTTTAATGGACCAATGAGTTCTGGTATCACCTTAAGAAATCTCAACTCTTACGAAAGGATGGTAGGTATTAACTCACAAATTCTAGACTAATTTCTGTTGTGTTCTGAAGTCCAGCACTGCTCACTGCATGGCCACTCTTCAAGAATCACTTATGCTCTTTGCTTATTGGCCCGTGAGAGTCATTCTTGGGTTCTGCAATCCCGCTGAATTTTTTTTCATGACTCCGTAGTCTTTATAGTTAAAAGAAATTATATACATATATGTGCCATTGTATGTTTAAGGAATGGATGGTGTGACGGGTTTTGGAATTTCTTAGAGTTGGGTTTGATTCAAGGTTTCATTACTTATGCGACCCTACGTAGTGACCCTTTTAAGACTTCAACAGCTGATCTGACAAATATGGTTGTTTTAACTAACTTAACATGTGATGAGGAATACATGGTTATAAGAATTACATTGTACTGAATTCAGGCTGATCATTTTATTTATAAAGCAACCAACTTGGCCCAAACCTTGGCACAGAACTCCCCAATCCATGGATTATTCTTCTTTGAATAGAGGACATCACATTCTACAGACTAAATTGTATAACAAGAGAGTATTGGGCTGCAGGTTTGGGACACACTTCATTAAACAGCCAGCCTGGTCACGTCCACGGTTCCTGAGCCTTCCATCGGAGGAGTATTTGAACAAATATGGTAACACTCATGGAGAGAACAGCTTTCGAACACTGATAATGTGAAATAAATTTGTTTAAATAAAAGAATAGAAGGTGGTGGATTTTCTCCCCCAAGGGAACATTTTCCTATCAGTGAAAATCTAGAAAATAGAGGGAGCAGGAAGAAGAAATTTCATCCAGGGTCTCTCCACCCACATGGCTCACCTTCTATATTGAGACTCTTTCCACCTGTTGTTTTCCCGTGCAGATGCCCACCCGCATGGTCACTGTCTCTCCCACTCAACACTGAAGCACAGCTGCCCTCGACACCTGCGGAGGGTCTGAATGATGGTCTGGAATATTCGTTTCGCAGAGTATTGTAGTCAAGACCTCATCAACTCAGCACCACCTCAAAGCCTGCATTTTGGGACCCTTGAGCCTTGAATCCTGGTTACAGCTCAGCATGTCAGCCTTCTAGGTGTTCCCAGGAGGAGGAGCTCAGGAGCGGGGTCTGGTCACGGGTGCTGACGTCCCACCCTCCAGCCAGCCAAGCCCCCTTCCTGGCCATCCTCACTGCCCTCTCCCTCCAGGCTGTCAGGCTATCCTCAGCATAAGTAATCACCATGAGCGTACCCAGGAGGCCCTGGTACACGTGGCATTGCTGGAAAGGAACCTTCATTTCATCAGAAGTCGATGCTCCCTTTATGGCTCCAGATTTCATTTCAGAAGCAGCTCTCGGCTGACCCTTCACAAGGCCCTGC
>NW_027528802.1:5907-52796 GCF_008692635.1 Crocuta crocuta
CAGAGCTCAGACCCTAACCTGCCCTCTGCCAGCCACGCAGCCAGTCTCCTTCGAGCAGGCGCAGCGGGGAGGTCACCCTGGGCTTCTCTCCACCAGGTGGGCAGCAGAGCCATGCTGGGTCCCCTCGCCGTCCTGTGCGGCCTCCTGCTTCCCGGTGAGTCCCGACTCCGTCCCTGTGCGGGTGAGCAGGGTGTCCCCAGGCTCCAGCCTGCCCTGTCTCACTGCTGTCCCCCTCGCAGGCGGCGTGGCAGCGCTCAGCATGAATCAGCCGTCTGTGGTCGTGGGGCGCCGGGGCGGCTCGGCCACCGTGTCCTGCACAGCCAGCGCCTCGGTCAGCTACATCCACTGGTACCTCCACCAGGAAGGGAGTGCCCCCAAGAGGATCCTCATGCTCGATATGTCCAGGTTCTATGTGCAGAGATATGGAGGCTTCAGAGCGGACAAAATCACCGCCAAGAAAGGCAAGGACAGCTACAGCTGTGACCTGATGCTGTTGAAGCTGGAGAAGAGTGACGAAGGCGTGTATTACTGCGCTGCCTGGGAGAGCACAGCACAGCCTTATGCGTAGCCCAGGTGCCTGAGCAAAAAGTCTCCTTTCCCAGGACACTCCAGTCCTGGACTTGCCATGGGTGCTGGGTCCCTGGGGTTTCTTGGGGTCAACTGTCAGTACCCCGGACACTCACTGCCGCCGCCCTCGCGGGCCTACAGCACATAACCCAGGAGGCTAAGGAGTGGCTGGTGTGCAGCCTGGTGCAGAACCAGGGAGCTGTCCAGTCTGGAGGCATTTTTTAAAAATGTTTATTTATTCTTGAAAGATTGAGAGAGAGATAGAGAGAGAGAGAAAGAGAGTTTGAGTGCCTGAGCCGGGAAGGACAGAGCGAAGGAGGGACTCTGAGTTGTCAGCACAGAGCCTGATGCAGGGCTCGAACTCATGAGGCATAAGATTATGATCTGAGCCAAAGTCAGCGCTTATTGGACTGAGCCACCCAGGTGCCTCTGGAGGCACTTTACTAAAGATGGTCCAGGCTGGAGCTTCTGAAGCATCTGGAGCAGAATCTGATCTGCTCAGCACTCTCAACAATAGCCAAAACATGGAAAGAGCCTAAGTGTCCATCAACGGACGAATGGATCAAGAAGATGTGGTTTATCTACACGATGGAATACTCCATGGCAATGAGAAAGAATGAAATATGGCCTGTGTAGCAGCGTGGATGGACCTTGAGGGTGTTATGCTGAGTGAAATAAGTCAGGCAGAGAGAGACAAATATCCTATGTTTGCACGTATAGGAGGATTAGGAGGAACTTAACGGAGGAACAAGGGGGAGAAGAAGGGGGGAAATGGTGGGGGAAAGGGAGGGAGGCAAACCATGAGAGACTCTTGAATGCTGAGAACAAACTGAGGACTGATGGGTGTGAGGGGGTAGGAGGAGATGGGCATGGAGGAGGGCACTTGTGGGGATGAGCACTGGGTGTTATATGGAAACCAATTTGACAATAAACTATCTGTAAAAAAATAAAAAAATAAAAAAAATAAAAGAATCTGAGCCTCTCAGTGCAGGAGCCACGAGCACTAGGCACCAGCCACTTGTGGCCTCTGAGCACTTGAAAGGGAGCCGTGCACTAGTCCACGCTGAGATGGGCTGTGGGTGCAGCATACAAGTCGTGTTCTGGAGACTATAAAAAAAGATGACATAACTTCTTAATAATTTGTATATTGATTGCATATTGAAAAACTATTTAGGGTACATTTACTACATAAAATTAGTCCTAGAATTATTTCTTTCACCTTGCTACTTATTTCTTTGTTTTGTAACTTTTTAAAATTATAGTTTCAAATGGTACATAAAGTACATTTATTTCTATTGAACAGAACTGTGACGGTCTGGTGATTTAAGAATCTGACCATCTCCAATGAGGAATGGGGGAATAAAATATTGTGCAAATAATTTCAGAGCTGAGAGACCCTCTGGATTTACCCACAAAACAGGTGCAGCTGAGGCTGGAAGTCCGCTCCTGACCCCCGTCTCTGCGCTGCTGCCCCGCCCACTGCTGGTGACTGTGCAGTGAGAGAGACTCCGTGACCAGACGCCCAGGCGACAGTGTGGCTGACTTCTCAGCTCCCTCAGCCCCTGGCAGGCCTGGTGCCCCCTCTGCTGTGGGGGAAGTGAGCTCAGGTCAGGACGTCATCTCAGCCTTTGATGAACCCCCGGGCCCTTTGGCTTCCACTTCTCCTTGACAGTGACTCCACATGGGATTTGGGGACCAGCTTCCCTGACCTCTGTTCTCTCGTCTGAAAATTGTAGGTTTACCTAAAATTCTGTGACTGGTTTCTGTATTAAAACAAGATTATACAAAAAATATATCACTATGTTCACTAACTTCTCATAAAGTTAGGCAACCTCTTGACCCAAAATAAAACAAAACAAAACAACAAATAAACAACAAAAGAAGATGAAGAAAGAAAAGAAGCTAAACAAAAGAAAAGGAAAGAAAAGAAAAGAAAAGCTATGTTACTTATGTTCCAGCCACAAACAAGGAAGCCCCTCCTGCTGTGTGTGGGGAGGATAAAGCTCTCTGAGGAGATCTAAGCACAGCCTAACAGCATTGGCAGAAATGGTTACCGAAAAGAAAGTGTAAATGATCTTAAGTAAATTGATCTCTCAGATTTGCTCTATCTCCTCTATCTCAATGAGCTTCTGTTTTTGTGGTTGAAGATGTGTATTTAAGACATGCCTGGCTATGAAAGAGCCCAAACAGCATCTGGACCCTCTACTGAAGTCCTGGGTCAATGTTAAGGCTGGAGTCGAGGAGGTAGAAACTTCCCTCCCTCCCTCCTGGGGGATGTGCCCCATTTTCTAAGACGACCGAGCTCTTTCCTCTTGGTGTAACTTCTCTGTCCCTACCCCACAAAGGGGGGACTCTGAGATCTGACTAATATAGTTTCGTTAGAGAGAAATTAGCTAACTATAAAGACACTCCCGTGAGAAGTCATCCCAAGTCCATGTCCATCTCAGTTTTCCACACGGATCAACCTTGCTTTTGAATTACAGTCTCAGAGGGCAGTGGTCTTGTACATGGAAGAAGCACCCACTATGTAGAGGGACAAAAAAGTCTATGTTTGGAGTCATTTCCTCCTCCTGCCCTTCTCCTTTGATTAAGATGAGCTTCACCCTGGACAGTTTCGCCACACAAACCAGCCAGAGGCCCACCAACCCTGCCTTAAGTAATGATTTTTAGTTACATGGTTGTCTGAAAGTCTGATTCATAAAAACACTAAAAATAACTCACTGGAGTGTACAGTATGGAGTATAGTAGCGACTTTACCTTTGTTGAGGTGAGAGTCATATTTTGACCATTATTACTTTAATTTTTTTAAAAATTTTTTAATGTTTTATTTATTTCTAGGAGAGAGAGAGAGAGACAGCGTGAGCAGGGGAGGGTCAGAGAGAGAGGGAGTCACAGACTGAAACAGGCTCCAGGCTCTGAGCTGGCAGTCAGCACAGAGCCCGACGCGGGGCTCGAACCCACGAACCGCGAGATCATGACCCAAGCGAAAGTCGGATGCTTAACCGACTAAGCCACCCAGGCGTCCCTGCTTTTAATTTTTTGATGTCTATTTTTGAGAAAGAGAGAGAGAGAGAGAGAGAGAGAGCATGAACAGTGGAGGGACAGAGAGAGAGGAAGGCACAGAATCTGAAGCAGGCTCCAGTCTCTGAGCCGTCAGCACAGAGCCCGACACGGGGCTCGAACTTGCAGACATGACCTGAGCCAATTGGCTTGTTAACGACTGAGTCACCCAGGTGCCCCCATATTTTGAATATTATTGAAGGGCTCACATTACCTAATGGGTAGGGGCCTTTGCATAGATGGCTGCTTGAACAATCCTGGCGATCAGGACTCGATTCATTTGTTTCATTCCTGAGGTGGGTGAGACGCAATGATTTGGAGTAACAGAAGTAATAGAAGCAACATTATAATATCAAATTAAAGCTGAATAAAGTCTAAGAACAACTTAAAAATCACAATTTTCATAGTTATATTATGAGTATCAACTGGTCACACCCACCAGTCCTGTGGAAAAGTCACTTCCATTATCTCATGGTCATCTCCTAGAAGTCACACTTCTAAACATTTCTAGGCACACACGGAAATCTACAGTGACTTTGACTGTTTTGTTGTTGTTGTTGTTGTTGTTGTTGTTATTTTTCGAGGGCTCTTGAGTTTCACACCCAGAATGGGTTCTGGGACGCAGCCCCAGATAGAGGAAAGGGCACAAGGTCACTTCTAGACACTGAGATCAGGAAGTTTTTACTATGTCTCTTCCACCCTACTTAGTCTCATAACAAACTTGCATTGCTTTTGAATTTTATTTTAAGATGTATTTTTAAAAAGCATTTACATGTTACTGAATATTAAAAGCCTTACGTATTACTGAGCACTTGGACACTATGTGTGAAATCTGATGGTTAGAAAGACCTGAAACAGGCTCTGTCTTGATCACGTTTCTCCCCTCTTCTCTAACAACCTTTGCTTCTTTTACAAAATAAAATCCTGTTTTCTCTTCTGATTCCCACTGACTCCGTCTGCCTATGTAGAGACCAGGTCCATTCCTGGAGAATCCAAGTAGGTACTTGGGCGGAGTGTGTCTTCTCCCCTGCGTACGACAGACACCAAGTACTACAGAGAGTGGCCCACATACTCAGCCGTCTTATTCACACGGTGCTGTTTCTTCCTTGGAATCTTCATGTCACTTTTGTCCAGACGCTGAGGCAGGAGTGAGGTGGTCCCCAGCAGACGTGCACACACATCGCACACGACCACAGTTTCCTTCAGCAGCGTGGTTTGACACTCTTATTGCCTGAAAACATGATCTGCTAGCTCTCACGGAAGGTTGCTCGAAAATCAGCCTCACATGTTCTTCACCTGGAGACTGAGAAGATAGACTTACAAGCAGGACTCTGTGTGTCTCCATTTTGGGGGCACAAATTTCTGTCCCAGTAACAGAACAAGGTTGTATATTGTGGGGCACAAAGGGTGGATTCTGTGAAAACTGTTTCCTCCCCGGGATCAACATTCCATGATTCTACCCCTGCTCTGTGCCCCAATCCCTAGAGAGGACGCTAATGGCATCTTTGCTCTGATTTCCATTGAATGTTGATCGAAGGAAGTTGAAGATCAAAGAAGCATCACCATGTCCCCTGACAAAAAGAGTTTTCCTTGGGCGCTAGATTTCTAAGCCCTTGGATTTAAGGTGGTGGGAGAGAAGACACAAAGTCCTCCAATGGGTTCATTGGTGTAAAAGGGAATGGCCACTTCCACTTGCACCTCTTTTTTCCTCAGCATCAACCTCTGTCTCGAGGCGCGGGGGAGATGGCACTATGTGAGCCCCTGCGAGGATGCAGACCTCTTTCAGGGAGGGAGCCCTGAGCTCACTCTGCTCCCACTTCCCAGCCTCTTGCTGATGCTCCCACTGACTGCTTCCAGGCAGCAACCAGAGAATACGGAGGACCATCCATGCAGCCCATGGGGGTTCACCTCATAATGCCCGGGGCAAGGTAAGGAAAGGTAGACAGTCCATCTGGGGGAGCCTAAGAATGAAATCAAGCAGACAGTCAAATAAGTAGGTTATATTTGCCTTCAAATAAAGAAAACAAGTTGGAGACTCAGGAGATTTTATGCAGTTCCTTTCATTTCACTTTCCACAAAGCCACCAAGGTCCCACCTCGAACAGAACAGGATGTGCTTTTCTAGTTGATAAACTGAGCAGAGAGGAATGCATAGATTATTTGCCATGCTTTTGTTCTTCAGTTGAATCAGGGATTCCCAGATATTTATCAGGTTATTAAGTAAGTCATCATCACCTAAGTAGAACAAATAAATACCTTAAAGAGATATCTGTGTAGATAAATGATTATGTGCTTTTTGAAACAATATTATGATAAAACAGTCTATGTTCTTGATGTCCTTTAATAGAATCAACAAGTGTACAGCAGTGAAACAGTCTCAGATCTTATTAAAAGGGACTAGAGAATTGTCTGCCACTTTCACAATGTCAACAACAACCCAGCCTCTCACCTTTCTTATAATTGATCTATCTCTTCTGTCCTTCCTCGCTCTACTTTCTTGCCACCTTTAAGTCAACACAGAACTGTTTCAACCAAAACTGATCGCTCCCATCTACTCTAGTCCTGTTGTCTTTATTGTTTTTAACTTCTAATGTGAAGTTACAGAGTGCTTAGCAAAAATCTGCAGTTATATTCTGAAAGTAGTAGAATTAACATTTGTAGCTCACAGGTCAGTAGATTTATTTAGTGCTTTACTTTCCTAAGCCAAGAAAAGAATTAGGTTCTTTTTGAAAATTAATAAATATAATGTAATTCTGATAAAATTTTAATAATAGACATTTTTACTGAGAACTCCTATGTTCTAAGCACTGTATGAAGCATTTTATATAGTTCTTGTTATGCGATGCCACAATATCAGAGGAAAGAGGAAGGGGAGCCTTATGGCCATCAATGCACGCATACAGATGTCCCTAGCCCTGCCCCAGCTGGCTGGGCTGACATAATTTCCTATTGACTTCTCATTTGGAGACTGTGTATGTTGAAATGGTCAGATTATCTCAGAGAGAAGTAAGGTGCACAGAGATTTTCAGTAATGGCGAAAAGCTCAGTCTGAAGGTGCTGACAGTGAACACTGAATCCATATCCACTTTGGTCCATTGGCCACCAGATATTGTGCTGGATGTTGTGTCTGTTCAGGAAATCCTGTGATCATCATAAAAATTCTTCAAGTGTACTTATTTCAGGGAGGGAAGAATTGGTTTTTAGAGAAGAACAGAAATATTTCCAAATAGTCCATGTTGTTCCAATCCATTATTGGGTCACTTTGAACCCTCTTAGTGTTGTTAACTGTACAAGAACATACTCCGGCATTTGTGTGCAAATATGGGTTGTCCCAGACCTGCCGCCCAGCCCAGCAGAGCCTGGTCAGGACAGTGTGAGGGTCATTCAGGAAGCCACGGTTAAGTAGTCACAGTGGGCACACATCTGGAAGACTTGCTTTTTCAGACAGTCTGTCCCAGAACCCAGTCTGCTAGTGGAGTAAAAACAGCTAAGAAGAATCACATATCTTCTTTGCTTTGTAAATCTGTTATAGCAGAAATTATAATAGGTCAACTACATGGAGAGCACTTCAAACCTTGTAGCCAGACTTAAGTAAACAACCAACATGTGCAATGAGGATGATATTTTGGAAATTTGTAGCTGGTAGAGTTTTCTTCTCAGACACTCATCATCTCACTGGGAGTCCTTCCTCTGTTTAGGGAAAACCATGAGAATCAATTCCCATGAAAGGGAATGGTGGCTGTGTCCTGAACAAGCTCATTTTTTCTTTTAAATATTTTTTTAATGTCTTATTTATCTGTTTATTTTTGAGAGAGAGAGAGAGAGAGAGAGAGAGAGAGAGAGAGATGGCATGCGAGTGGAGGAGACACAGAGAAATACATATACAAACATATATACCTGTGTGCATATACATGTAGACATTATTATTACAGAGTGGCATGTGATATATTATGTTCTAATAGCTGTATATGGAAGAAATAATGTATCCTGTTTAAGAATGTGGTTCAAGATATATATCCTCTGCTGTGATTTACTGTTTTGACCCTTACTCACTTCAGACCTTTGATAAAATGCCTGATATGTCAAAGGTCTCCACTTTCCTATTGATAATGGGAACAATAATGAAAGCATCCACTTAGGAGGCTTTGTGAAGATTAAATGAGATCATGGAATCAACATATTTGTAGCAAAGTGCCCATCACGTAAGAATATCTTCAGTATTGTGAGCAATTTTATGAGAAATAAGAAAATGAAATGCCTGTTTTTTCAAAAGTTTTATTTACTTATTTATTTTAATGTTTTATTTATTTCCGAGAGAGATAGAGACAGCATGAGCAGGGGAGGGTCAGAGAGAGAGGGAGATGCAGAATCCGAAGAGAGGCTCCAGGCTCTGAGCTGTCAGCACAGAGCCCGATGCAGGGCTTCAACCTATGAACTGTGAGATCATGACCTGAGCTGAAGTTGGACACTTAGCCGACTGAGCCACCCAGGTGCCCCTCAAAAGTTTTAAAGTAAGGAATTAAAAGATAAATTCTGCCATTGCTTCCCTGTTTGAAATAATTAACGAAGACAAAATACATTATTCCAGGAATGTATCTGAAATGGTGATTCACCCTCCTTCTCGGCTACTTGCATCTGAAACCCTCTGCTGTGTCAAAGGATTTCCCACCTTATGTATGTTGGGGAAACAATGAATTCATTCTCACTATAGGAGGGACACCTCCCAGATGCTCTTTCTCAGCCTTCCTTAGATAAATTCAGGTGAAATTGTGGGCTCCCTCAATTAGACACACTCCTCACAACTGTCACCCTTTCATGCACACATGCACACACGCACACGCACACGCACACACACACACACAAGGCCTGTCAGGAAGTGCCTGTCAGTGATGGTGATGGAGGGAACCTCGCCCCAGAGTGACCATGGCTGCCTCCTCTTTGCCTCTTCCTTCTCATTCCCAGGACACACTGTCTTGCTGAGGAAGAATCGAGCTTCTTGGGCGTAGGCCGTTGGCCTTCTGGTCTACTGCTCTCGACCTCCTCAACGTGAAACTGCTCGGTGCTGATCACTTCAGAAGTGGCAGTTGTTGGAAAGCAGGGAAAATAGGGTAGTTGCCTCAGGAGGAAAAATCGCATCCTCGCTTCTTCCTTTCTCTTTTTCTCGGGAAGACCCAAGCCAGGGTTCACATCAGCTCCACATGGTATGTGACAGAGTGACACATAAAGTTTTAGGCAGAAAGGCTTCAATTTTTAATATACACAAGCATTTAGAGAAAACCATATGGAAATCATAAAAGCAAGCAAACACTCAACCAGAGAAAGGATGGAGGAAACAAGGAATGTGGAAAATCAATGCAGAAAACTAAAATACTTTTGACTAATTTTGTGGGTTCCTATGTAAGAATGGTCACCAAAGCATTTTCACCATGGAAGTCGGGGCAGCTGCTGATGGCTGGCTGTATGGAATGTGACACTCGAGAAATGATAGTAGTACTAGTAAGAACTAATCATTACCCCAATTTTACTGTATTCCAGAACCTGTTTAAGCAGTTAAAAGAAGATTGAAATACTTTCAGTTATTTAATATGCACTGACTTTTGAGATAGGAATTGTTATCACATCTATTTTCAGATGCAGAATTTGAGACAGAAAGAGGTTAAGAAATTTGCACCAGTTCAGGAACCTCAGAACTGACAGAGGTAAGCAGTTCACAGCTTCAGACATGAAAAGATGCTTCAGTGACATGGGGAGTTGCTCGGAATATAAAGTGAACTGACGCAGACAAATATAAAATGATATTCTTAAGTGCACCTTTAACTGATAAATTTATTTATACTCCACAACAATATTTATATCTGTTTATCAGGAAAGAGGAAATCTAGAACTTGACACTCCACGGTGAAAAGAGTGGCCGCTCTTGGTAAAATGCTCAAGGGAAATTTTATCTTCATCTTTACCCTTTTTCTTCAAGTTTCTTCAAGGAAGAGCTTTCTGTTGGCATGTTTTCAGTTTCAGTTAATGAAATGTATCCTCTTTCAGAAATACAATCCCAAACTGCTAACGGAATAGGCCTGGTGTTTGTGAGAACGGAAGGGCGTTTCCTTTGATGCCGTCTCTGAGCGGTTCCACACACTTGAACACCTGGAACTCAAAACCTCTTAAGTCTCTGAACACTTTTCCTGGTAATTTAGAAAAGTCCTTGGTTGACCACTTGGCCCTGCTCTCTTCCTTTTCTTCCTTCCTATGTTTCTTCCTTCCTTCCTTCCTTCCTTCCTTCCTTCCTTCCTTCCTTCCTTCCTTCCTTCCTTCCTTCCTTCCTTCCTTCCTTCCTTCTTTCTTTCTTTCTTTCTTTCTTTCTTTCTTTCTTGTTTTATTGTTTCCAATTTCCTATAAGCACTTTTCTGTGATTACTGCCTCCATGGAAAACAGATATTTGGGTCAATTAATCTGAGGAAATGTATAAAATATGAAATTCCATGAAGCCTATAGTCAGGAACTTTGAGGGGAATCCAGAAGATGAAATTGTCAGGACAAGGTGTATAACTGCTGGTCACACCATGAGGCCCCGGGGAAGACTGACATTTTCGAGGAACTTCTAGTTAGCGTGATGCCCTGTAACCAGGCTGGATGAACATATCTGCAGAAGGAACTAGGCTCATAGTAGCTGCTCCTGGTAAGTAACTTTGTTCTGTTTTGAGCCTGTGAATGAAAAACTGATAGATGCTTTTTTAGAAACAACAATGTAGGATCACCTTAGCAGATGGACAGCAATTTTGCAGCTACTGGTCACTCTATGTGGAAACAAAACTACTTTTGCTTTATTTCCAAAGGAACTGGTTTCTTTACTTCCCTGCTTGCAAACAGATTGAAATTCTACTTTTACAAAATATACACATAAAAGTATAGGTGCAGGCTTGAAATCAAAATATTTGTAAGCCTGTGTCTGTAAACTATTATGTAAATTATTGGTTCAAGATGGGTCTTTTTGTAGATCTTTAAGACAAAGAAACACTTTGATTCAGACTTCTGGTATTAATAGTGCTCTTTTCTCTAATAAGTGCAAAACCCACATGATTGCTTGTGATCTCATCTTCAACAGCAGTGCAAAAAATTTAACTCTTGCACTCAATGACTCTAGAACATCAATAAATCAACATTTTCATATTACTCAAGCTTCTCAGAGGGTAGGCTGAGATGAGTCGAAATTGTGCTATTGTAATCTTGTGCTATTGTGTAGAAATGGTCCGGTTTAATGGAATTTCTGATCTGAGCCAACTAGGTGAGCTCCAGAGTTCAGGGAAGGAATCAATCTGCATGGTGTTACATCCTTGCATGTTCATTTATTGTCTCAGAGAGCATTTACTGAAGACAGTCTCTATGCCGGATGCTGGAGATAAAAGGGTGATCAAGGCACAGTCCCAACACGCCAAAACCTTGTCGTCTAGTGGACAAGTATTCTAGATGGCGGCTGTTGGGCCCCCTGTTTTTCAGCCTGCGACAGCCAGAGACACAGAATGTCTTGGATTCATGAACCCTTTGCTTGCTTAATTTGTGTAATACTTATTGCTTATCAAATCCATATGTCTTGTTCAGTGGAACATTTGACAAAGGTGCCCCAAACATTCTGATTAAAGAGAATAATAATATTAGCTACTGTTTGCTAAGAGCCAGATACCATGCTGACTAGTTTCAGTGCCTGATCTCAATCCTCAATAGCCCTGTACAGGAGATCCTCTTAATTTCACTGATGGGGAAACTGAGGCTTAGAGAAGTTCAGTTATTTACCTAAATTCACATGGCTAGTTACTATGGTAAAATTTGGGACCCAATAAAGACTTGTTTGTTCCATAGAGCATGGTCTAAACTATTATATAGTATTAGAAGCATCAAGCTGTATTTTAATTCTGAATATTTAATTTTCTGTAGCCTAACTTTTCAAATCAACTCTTCATTTGAATGCTTAGCTGGTAAGAGCTCATAATTTTATGATTACTTATAAGATGGTAAGGACAGAACCAAGCTGCTATGACAGATGGGGGTCAGTTCATCCATTCTCAACTAAGTTCATACACAATGTGATTTTGCCTGAGATTCAGCCTTGTTTAATGTTATCAGGGCCCATTTTTATATACTTATATAAATATTTTAAAAATATAAGCACAATCTGAAAACAGGTGCAAAAATGATTTCTTTTTTTAAGTTTATTGATTTATTTGGAGGGAGTGAGGAAAGAGAGGGAGAGAGAGAATCCCACACAGGCTCTGAGCTGTCCGCACAGAGCCTGGAGCGGGGCTCTGCTCCTGAGCTCTGAGATCATGACCTGCACTGATATCAAGAGTCTGACACTTAACTCACTGAGCCACCCAGGCGCCCCCAAAGGGAGATTTCTGTAAAGGCTTTTCAGGCAGTGGGTGGGTAGCTGGGCCCACAAAGTATTCGGTCCTGGCACGCTGCTCAGGGTCACAGGTAAATATTCTCTCATTCTTCCATACAACGTGGGGAGGCAGCTGATGCAGGGGCGGCAGGCTCGGTGCTGGCTCAGAATTCTAGGATTCGGTCCCAGATTGGTCACAAATGGCAGTGGGATCTTTGGAGAGGGAGATGGCTGTGTCCCGGTCCTTGGGGGTAGTTGCTGCCTGAGCTCGCATGGACGACACTGACAAGGAGCTAACTTGCTAGAGCAGCTGGGGGTCCCTGAGGGGTGGGGATGTCAGGTCCCCGTGCGATTTCTGTGATGAAAGGTTTGTAAAGAAATCTGTGTATCTTATTCATTTGATCGAAAACCAACTAATGGAAAAGAATGAACAAAAAATTGCTAAACTCGTCATTTTGTCAGAAGGTGATTCATACCAGGTATGGACACACTTACTGTGCAAACGTATCCATAATGTCATGAGCTGGGTTTGTTTGTTTGTTTCTAAATTCAGGCTAGTAAATGTGTTCATTCTTCATTAGCCATAGAGATGAAATTTTGCCTGGATGAGGGAGAACACCTCCCGGGGATGTTTCTAGATGGCTAGATCTAGTCAACTACAAGTTTTCAAAGAAGTTTCACAATGCTGGTAAAGCACTGAAATCATGAAAATAATGATATATTTTGGTTTTCTTAGTGGCTGTGATCAGAGGCACAAATGAATTCATAAATTAAAAAGCAACTTTCTTGTCTTTTTTTCCACCTGACTGCGATATAAATTCTAAAAGCTTGATTAAATAATGGTGACACAGATATAATTCAGGAAGTCCTTAAAGTTTTGTAGGAGAGTGCAGTGCAGAGAAAAATATGGACTTTGATTCTAGATCTATCACTTTCTGAATAATCATCCTTTAGCAAATAAATTTTAATTAAATCGCTGTTGCTTTCTTAAAATTATAAAAATAGTACATGGCCATTGTGGAAAAAGTTAGAAAAGAGAAAAAATACAAACTGGATAGTGACATTTATTGCTATTAACATTTGCTATATTTCCATACATTAATTCTGTCAATGTAAAAAACATCTCAAGTGGTTTGTTGTAAGGACAAAATGAAACTATAGCCGCCACATTGGTTGGGACAGGGTCAGTGATTTTAAAAATGTCAATTCTGGGGCACCTGGGTGGTTCAGCCAGTTTAGCAGCTGACTTCGGCTCAGGTCATGAGCTCACAGTTTGTGAGTTTGAGCCCCGTGTCGAGATCTGTGCTGACAGCTCAGAGCCTGGAGCCTGCTTTGAATTCTTTGTCTTCCTCTCTCTCTGCTCCTCCCTTGCTCATACTCTGTCTCTCTCACTCTCAAAAATGAATGAATTTTAAAAAATTTAAAAAGTAAATTCTCTAGAATTCAAATAATGAACTACTGATGAACTTAATGAGTCAGGAGTACAGAAAATGTATTGATTATGATCTAGTCTACAGGTCATTTTAGAACAATTGGTCAGTATTGGCAGAATACCTTTAACTCCTAAGATTTATTGTTACATGATTCCATATATGACTAGAATGTAGTAAGCATCACCTCAACCATTGATAGCCTGATATGTGGTGATTCTCATTTTTCAGTGAAAACCTCTGGATGTAAAAAAGGAGAGGTTTTAGAACTTGAATATATAAAAGTATAATAATATACATATAAAAGTAAAAATTCACTTTTAATATTTAATATGTTCATTGGATTATACCGACACATTAAAAATTATATCATTACAAATATCATTTGAGATATACTACTTATTTCTGCCCTCACATTTTGTTAAAAATATAATCAAACTCTTCATGTGCATCTAAAATGTATACTTAGGGTAAATTTCTGAGTCATCACAGGGTCTGAGTGTCTGGGGATTCCCAGATGATGATGTCTCTGGGTATTCTATTGGAAAAGACAATTTGCTCGCTTACAAAATAAAAGCGTCCTTTTCCATTTAGTCTGTCATTCTCTGTATATGAAACTTAAACATGAAGTATACAGTCTTCATTCAGTCCCAAGTACAATTTATCAAATCTATATAAACTTCTTTATGTCTTATACCAGCGCTACTTCCAAAACTACTTCAACTAAGTTTATCTCAGGCTGATATCCTGTCCAAGCAGTATTGTTCCATTAAAGCAGAGAATTAGGAGAATGTGAGAGGTTGCCCAGGACTAAAACATCGGCAACCCTTACTTCATGAGGGATGTTGTTGGGAACGAAAGTTTCACCTTAGGCTCTGACATTTCAGTCTGTTTGAATTCCACGTTTTGTGTTTGTTTCACTGAGTGGGATTCAGAAACACCTTCTTTCATTTTTCATGTGATCTTTGAGTTAGACTTTCCTAAACTATGAAGCTCTGGGGCCTAAGGCACAAACTATTTCTCATTTATTTAACCTGTTTCTTTCTAAAATCTATTTGAGAAGTCCTCAAATAATATATACATGAACAGTTAGGCCCTGAAATAAAAATAGAAGATCAAAAGCACTAAGAAAAGCAGGAAAAAAAAAAAAAGGTCTGGGATGATCTACAAGAAATACAGGGGAAAATTTTATGTTCAAAGGTGGGAGAAAATGTGGTGAAGGCCATACTTTTATTAACTGATAAAGTGAAACAGCAAAGTTTCATATGCCTTTGCAATCAGAAAATTAGAAAAAATCAAAGCAGGAGATCTTTAGGGGGCTTATGAAGTGAAATAGCGGGTATTACCTTCCACATCCGTTTTATAAAATGGAAGGAGTGGTTTTTAAAGAACGTCTTTAACGCTACAACTGCATCATTCCTGTGCATGACATTTAAGGTCATTCACAGAGGGTGACCTTCAGCAGACACGGTCAGGCAGGTGACAGTCTAGGTGACCATAGGAGGCTTGGAGGACCAGGCAACCTGCCACTGATCTAGTCATTTGGCCTGAAGGCCCACTGTGGGAGATTAGAGCCAAATATTGGCCATGATGTGGAAGGAAGGCAGTTTGAGGTAGGAATTTCTGGTGAAAGCTTGGAATGCACACAGATTGTGCTGTTGGTGGGAAAAGGGCCATTTGTTTTGGACAACACAGGTGAATGAAGCAGTTTCCTGAACTGACCCCATATTACTAATTAACCAATTTTTAACCAATTTTCCCTTTAATTTTCCTAACACTGGAAATGCAGTGGACAAAACAAGAAACGTGATTGCCTTCTAACTGTGTGTCAAAGGCACATTTCCAATGATGATGGCTGAGTGAATTTGAGACATAGTAGAGCAAAGTGGGGTGCAAACCAAGGAATAAGTCTCCATGTTTGATTTACAGAGGTCCAATCATTACCTCAAGTACTGTATTCCCTTTAGCTTTTTTAAAATGTTTATTTGCTTTTGAGAGAGAGAGAGAGAGAGCAAGAGAGCACAAGCAGAGGAGAGACAGAGAAAGAGGGAGACGCAGAATCCCATGCAGGCTCCAGGCTCTGAGTTGTCAGAACAGAGCCCAAAGTAGGGCTTGAACTCATGAACTGTGAGGTCATGACCTGAGAAGAACTCAGATGCTTAACCAACTGAGCCATCTAGTCGGCCCTGTTATATTCCCATTTTTAAGAAAGTTTGGTACCATGAGATTACAATGTTACGTTGGAGCATAGAATCATCTAAACAAATTGCTAATAATCATGGTAATGATAACAATATACTTTCTCATTTCCATAGCAAGTTTGGTTGTGGAAATCTTAGGAGAGATTTTACTATCAGTCCTTACAGAAAAGGCCAGCAAAGACAACACTGTGCAAATACTGCAATAGGATCTGACTTTGTGTCCGTGTGGACTTGCATAAAGTGCTCATGTACATCGTGTGTGACTGTCATGACAGGGTTTGGCCCAAGAATGATGTTGATCATGACAGGGAGGCTTTGTGAGTTGACACATTTCCTTTCCTGATGGTGAAAGGGTGTAGTCGGAGAGCCTGGGATTTAGAGCCAGGAAGACCTGGAGCTCATGCGCTACCACTTGCTGCTTATGTGAACTTGGGCGATTATTCTCTGCCTCAGTTTCCTAATTCATCAGGTGGGATAACAGGACGCATTCTTTAGGAGTCATATGAGAATTAAATGAGAGACAGTGAATAAATTACTTGGCATGTCACCTAACATACAATAGGCACTGGACAGAAGTGGCCTCATTTCACACTTAAAGGGAGAATTGTGTCCAGAATGGAGGGTGGCCTATAGCCAATGATACCGACAGAGCAGAAGTTCTCCAGAAGATTCAGCTGTACTTCCAAGTTCTCCAATGGAAGTGGACTTGCTGTGCACTGATACACAAATAACTTGAACTTAGAGGTATTTGGTTCTGTTTCATGGATTTTCCCCCCACTGGGCCACAAAAATGAAATTAAAATTGTATTTTGGTAGTTATTCTATGGACTTTAAAACGTAATCATTCGTCTTAATTTATAGTATCTCTAACATCAACAGGTTTTGGCTTCATGCTTACAATAGTAGAAAAACAAAGGTTGGAAATGTAGTTAGAATGTACACAGAAATATAGTTATAGATCGAGTTAGGACTTTTATAATACACTTAGAAATGTCATAAATTTGAAATTCATATTTGACTATGAAATAGCTTTAAATAATTATTTAATAAAATAAATATAGTAAAAAAAAATGAGAAATTTGGAGTCAATATGAGTATGCAGTTTGAAATACCAGACTTAATTGAAAATGTGGTTGAATTTGGTTAATTTATGTACAATTCATACTGCTTCATATCAATAAAATATATACGACTCAGGCAATTTACCTCAAAAAATTTTTTAACTGTTAATGTCTACAAATGTATCAAACTTATTTATTTTGTAATCTGGTTTCTATATGCATCAATAAAATGATTGTGGCCATTAAAAACACTGTTAGTAAGTTTAAAAAAGATGTTGAAAGAAAGGGCATGTAATATAATTACCCAACATACAGGCACTAATCATATATAATCAGGTATACTATTTAATGCTGAGTTAACTATCACAGTGAGAAAATTATGGAAGTTCATGATTCCCTCTATCCAGAAAACAGTGAAACTTCCAGAATCTAGCTGAGGAAAAGGAGCAGGAGGTAAGCATCATACTTACCCATCCAGAATTTTTCCAAGTTTATCTTTGAGTTTCAAGTTCTTTTCAATGGTTAATCAGAAGTAATCCTATAAAAAACCAAGTTCCTATGATGGAAACTAGATTCTTTAATGTATTGATTAGAGGCAAAAATCATGCATATATCATGTACTTTGAAACATGAGTCTTCTTTTATACAGCATGCTTGTTAAATTAAAAACAAAGTATATGGCTGGAGAAATATAGACTTTCTTAAAATTATAATAGAAAGTATATTTGCAGTACAAGTAAGATGTACAAGTGTAAAACAACCACACTATGATCTGATTCTGTATATAGCATGAATAAAAAACTCATTGTTTGCTTAATGATTTTGTATAAAAATCAGGAGGTTTGTGGGGCACCTGGGTGGCTTAGTCGGTTAAGCGTCCGACTTTCGCTCAGGTCATGATCTCGCGGTTCGTGGGNGAAATTCTCAAGAATATTTTTCCTTTCCTTCATGGAGGAGAAATAGGATTCTTCTTTTTGTAGGAAGTTGCTTACAAAATTATTGTTCTAAATCCAAACCAGCCCAAGGAGAAAATGTGTTAATATTTATGTTTCAATTGGAAATCACATTGGAAGGGTTCTACTCTTTATAATTTCAATCATTAATTAACAATCAGTGTATAAGCAAGGAACGTTCTAGCCCTCAAGTGACATGCCCTTGACAACGATGATGTTTCATCACGTATTTTCACGTTATGTCTACAAGATACTCTGGAACCCTAACTGGTAACATCACAGCAGTTACATATAATGTTATGGAGCAGGTGAAATCAAAGAGAATTGTGGGTATGACAACATGTCCAGCAGGCTTGTCAGGCAGATCCAAATTTGGAGAAGAAACTAAGCTTCAAAGTATGGTGTCTTCTTAGTCACGCGTCAACATCAAATGCATTTCCAATATAAAATGTGCTTTCAGTGAACATTTTCTAAAGCCAAACAGAATTCTGACCTGTGCCTTACTTGATAAGGTTTGTATAAGAGCATTTCTGAAAACAATCACTAAATTTTAAGTAACCGTTTTGGAAATATTGCCACATTGTTTCTAAATTCAAGGCACTGTACGGGCGCCTGGGTGGCTCAGTCGGTTAAGCTTCAGACTTCGGCTCGGGATATGATCTTACAGCTCGTGGTTCAAGCCCCATGTCAGGCTCTGTGCTGACAGCTCAGAGTCTGGGGCCTATTTGGATTCTGTCTCTCTCTTTGCCCCTCCCCTGCTCACGCTCTGTCTCTCTCTGTCTCAAAAATAAACAAACCTTAAAAAACATTTAAATTCAAGGCACTGTAAAAAATTTGGGGCTGCAACTTTAAATTTTGAGTAATGTCTTACTCAAAATTCTGGCATGGTTCATATGTGAGAGCAAGATGTTCTATGAAATCAGAAATCAAGCGAAAGAACTCCAGTGTCAGAAGTGGGCGTGGGAGCCTTATCTGAAGGTAAAGGGTCAACTTGACAGTTCAAGTGTGAGTGGAAATCGATTCCCTTTTGAACGAGTGACGGTGTATTGTTTCAAAAAAATCCAAACTTTAATCCAGCTGCTGCCCTTAATAGCTGTGACTTTGGGCAACTTACATACTCTCTTGAACCCCTTGTCCCAGTGGGTTACACTGCGGATGGAAAGCCCTGGTCAGCACTAACTCCACGGCAACGTTTCCTTCCTTTTGCTGTGTGTTACGTGGTTCCAACAGCACAATGTTTCCATTTCTCTAATAATCTTTTAATTGTTATTTCATTTTCTCCCACAGATAAAAATCCTAATGAAGACATTTCCCCCAAACCGACAATTTTTCTTCCTTCAATTGCTGAAGTAAAACTTCAAAACACTGGAACGTATCTTTGTCTTCTTGAGGATTTCTTCCCTGATGTTATCGAGATAGATTGGAAAGAAAAAAATGGCAAAACAGTTCTGCAATCCCAGCAGGGAAACACCATGAAGACGAAGGACACATACATGAAATACACCTGGCTGACTGTGCGTGAGGAGTCAATGGATAAAGAACACAAATGTATCGTCAAACATGAGAAGAATAAAGGAACCATTGAACAAGAGATTCTTCTTCCATCCATAAACACAAGTATGTGCATGCACACATGAATATAACCTCCCAGAACCCTTTGTTTCAAAAGGAATACCATTCCTTTTCTGTTAAGAATCAATGGACAACAAACAAATAGAAATGTTTTCTAAATGTTTTACTCTTTTTTTAAAGAGGAGCCATCTTTAATGTTTATATATATATGTTTTTAATTTTTTAATGTTTATTTATTTTTGAGAGAGAGACAGAGCACAATAAAGGGAGAGACAGAGAGAGAGAGGGAGACACAGAATCTGAGCTGTCAGCACAGAGCCCGACACAGGGCTCGAGCTCACAAATTGTGAGATCATGAGCTGAGTCGAAGTCGGACACTCAACAGACAGAACCACCAAAGCGCCCCAGCATTTTACTTTTAATGGTAGCATAAAAGTCCAGATATTTGCTTACAGAATTAAAATATAATGGGCTTTGGAATATACAAAGAAAAAGATAAAGAAAAATTCACTTAGTCTTTCTTGCCTCAGTTTCATCATCCAAAATATGAAGGTGAACGTGATGTTTTTTAACACCACTCTATGGATTAAAAGAAAGAATACATATGAAAACACCTAGGAACCTCGCATACAGTAAGGGCTCCAAAAGAGACTGAACTTTTGATGATCTTACTGATACAGAGATAAGATACATTTCACATCTTTAGGGAATGTTCTACTCAACAGTCAAACTCCCTCTCACCTCAATTTGGTCTACTCAGAGTATCACCCTTCAACAGTTACAGGTGATAACATGCTGTTCATTTGATGGAGCTGGGTTGCAGCTCAACTAAAAATGGCAATTTGGCTCCTGAGTTTGTAGTATGGCCTTGTGTGGTTCAGACTTGAATTTTATATAAGACTGTAAGGTGAAATTTGGTGAGTAGACACGAGTGAGCTTATGTGTACAAACATCCTTTCATTGTCCACAATGGGTGTATTTCTACCACCGGTCAATGCTGCCCAGCAAACACTTATTGCAGTATGAGCGTGCACCTGGCCCGGAAGGGAGGCAGGTGAGCTACTGTCCCAAGGAGGATCACCACAGTAGAGC
This sequence comes from Crocuta crocuta, assembly GCF_008692635.1. NCBI lineage: Eukaryota > Metazoa > Chordata > Mammalia > Carnivora > Hyaenidae > Crocuta > Crocuta crocuta. The sequence continues at coordinate 26,217 of NW_027528802.1, forward strand.
GAATACACTTTTCCTGATCACTCAGGATCACTCTTGATTCAGGCATACTATCTCAGAGGATCCCCGTTTTGCAAATGTGGGTCATATTTAGACAGAGTGGACAGAGCCGAATGTGCCCTCCCCTGGCTGTGAGCCAGTAACTGTAGACACAGAAGTCAAGTCCTGAGCATGGACATAACAGGCTAGGGCCCCGGACGGCTCAAGAGAAGGAACCAGCTTATACGTTCCCTGTAGTTAATAAGCACTTTCTACGCAGCGGGGAACAAGCACATAGCAAGACAGGTGAAGGGCTTTGCTATATATTTCTGATGTAAGTCTTTGTCCTTTGTTCTCTGGGAATGTTAAACAAACAAACAAGCAAACAAACAACAAAACCCTTGGACCCAAAATAGCAACACTTAACTTAAAACCTTGAGTCACTCAAGTAGTGACTTAATACCTAATCTCAGTGCAATTTCAGCCCTGGAAGAGTAACCTTTAACCTGTCAAGGAGGGAAATTCTTAGTCAGCACCAGTACTTTCCTAATTGACTCCTTCTTTTCCCCATGAGAGTGACCTTGACAATAATTTCCTTTTTTCCCACTCCTTCACTATGGTTAAAAATATTCTTTTCCTGTCTTCCTTTGGGGCTCCGGCCTACGTGCTAGATGGAATGCTCTCTGATTCATAGAGTGATTGATTAATACAGCCATTGGATCTTTAACATTTACTTGCTTGAATTTTTGCTCTTTAACAGGTTTGGCGGAGGCGAAACAATCCGAAGTGGATCCCGAGGGGCGTTCAGACACAAGGCAAAACACTGGGGTGGTAACTGTGAGCCCTGTGGGTTCTCTGTCGTCCTCACCGGTGTCCTGGGCTGCGGGTGAGTTCCTCTTGGTTTTAGGCTCCCCTCCCCTTGCCTTCGGGCTGCTGATCTAATGGGCCTTCCTTTCTAGGTCAGGTCAGCTCGGGCTGCCGAGGCTCATGCCCAGAGTCCGGGTGTGCTGGCAGAAAGGTGTGCCTGGAGCCAAGCCCCTAACCTCTCAGACCACAGTTGCCCTGGTAGAAACCTCAGCAAGGTTCCAGGAGAATTGTCGGTGGCGCACAGAGTCTTATTGTGTCCTGAACACAGTCACCTCTGAGTCCGAGACGCTGAGAGCAGCTGTCCTGACAAATGTGGACAGAACTAGACACGCAGCTCTGGGGTCCACGCAGAGCTCTCCCGTCCCTTCACCCACCCCCACTTCTCCCAGTTCTGGAAAAGGGCCTACACAGGATTGGCTTTAGGAAAGCAAAGTCCTTCTTGGAGACACCTGCAGTCTTTCTCTGTCCTCAGAGTGACCCATCTTCTCATGTCTTTGAAATGTAAACACGGCCCACAATTGCCTGGGACTGAGGGAAAGTAAGGCAAGATGCCTTTTTAAAATACCAACTGCTAAAGGTCTCCTGTGCCTTAACCCTGGTCAGTGTCCTTTGTAATTCCAGGGACACATAAAATCTGAACCTTTTCTCCATAAATTTTGCCATAAAAGTGACTCTACGATCTTCGCAGCAATCTGTGTGTCCACAGATACACGTCGTCAGTGTGAGGTATTTTTCTCTCTGCAAGTGTGGTCAAGGTTAGTTTGCAAAGAGCCCTGTTTCCTTAGTTTGAGGACAAGCACTCGCAAGGACTGGTCATTCTAAATTCTCAGAAAGATAGAATCTAACCCAGATGTGTTTCAACTTCACATGTTGGGCAAATATCCGGTTGTGGTTTCCGCAAAACAGACATGTTTTTAGAGTTACCAGCACTAAAATTAATTAAAACTCTCATGTGCCTGGCTTTACTAAAAGTCAAATAAGGAGATATGATCTCAGTTACAAAATGTTTAAAAAAAAACATCTTAGGAGAATGATAGACTGATGTTTCATGAGGGTTTTTTTTTAGCATTTTTATTTTTATACCAGTTAGTTAGCACACAGTGTTATACTAGTTTCATGTGTACAAAATATTGATTCTGCACTTCCGTACATCACCCTGTGCTCATTAGAACAAGGGCACTTCTTAATCTCCATCACCTATTTAACCCATCCTTTCCCATGTCTCCTAATGTTTTTATGGGTAATCAGAGCTAAACTGTTAGCAAGTAAATGGAATAGTTGTAATTAAAATTTTAAAAATTTAGGTAAACTTTTAAACAGTCTGCCGAGGCTTTTTGGGAAGCTAAAACAAAGTGTTGCAAAGTTAGGTCATCTGTTAAAGTAAGTTATATTCATTAAATATCTAGATGATTTCCAAGTATGATAAAATAGCAAATTTTGGGAGCATCTGGGTGGCGCTGTTGGTTAAGCGTCTGACTTCAGCTCAGGTCATGAATTCACCCCTCCTTAGTTGGAGCCCCATGTCGGGCTCTGTGCTGACAGCTCAGAGCCTGGAGCTGCTTCAGATTCTGTGTCTCCCTCTGTCTCTCTGCCCCTCCCCTGCTCAAGCTCTGTCTCTCTTTTTCAAAAATAAATAAACACTTAAAAGAAATAGTAAATTTTTTTTTAAGTTTACTCACTTATTTGGAGAGAGAGAGCACATGAGCAGGGGAGGGCCAGAGAGCAAAACTAGGAGAGAGAGCATCCCAAGCAGGGCACTGCCAGCACAGAGCCCCGTGTGGGACTCAAACCCAGAAACTATGAAATCATGACATGAGCCATAGTCCAGAGCTGGACGCTCACCAACAGATCTGCCCAGGCGCCCCATAAGTAGTAAATTATTAATTAATGAACACAGGTTTATCTACTTTTGGTTTTCTTATTGCACAGAAACTGAAGATACATTTGGGCCTGTTGTAAATGTATTTTGTGCTTTGCTAAAAAATAGTTTCATGAAGAAACAGCATGTTTCTAGACATTAGGAAATGTATTCATAAGTTTACCAATCCCAAATGCTGTTGACCAGACAGTTCACAACTGCTGCCTTACTAGTTTTCATTTAAAATGGAGATGTCTAAGAGTTAAGAATTCTGATAAATTTAACGAATTCTACTGGAAATAATAAGGGAAATAACCCAGAATGCAAAGAATGTAAGATGTGTGTATTTTAGTAAGAAAAAGTCTGATGCATGGAGTTATATTTTTTGAGCAAAATGAAAGAAAGAAAGAAAGAAAGAAAGAAAGAAAGAAAGAAAGAAAGGAAGGAAGGAAGGAAGGAAGGAAGGAAGGAAAAATTTTGTCCTAAAGGGGCCTCATCTAAAGAGGGTAAATTCAGAGGGCTCTTAGGTGGGTCAGTTGGGGTGGCATAAGACTTCGGCTCAGGCCATGATCTCAGGGTTGGTGAGTTCAAGCCCTGCATTGGGCTCTTTGCTGTCAGTAGTGAACCCCTTGGGATCCTCTGTCTCCTTCTCCCTGCCCCTCCTGGACTGTGCTCTTTCTCTTTCTCTCTCTTGAAAATAAATAAACATTAATAAATAAATAAATACATAAATAAGGTAAATCAAGACAAGCTCTGAATGTAAAAGAGAAAGCAATAAAGATTTGTAAACACCAGATGTTTGGAAAGGAAAGTTATGTGTGGTCAGGCTTGACTAAGATTGGAATGAAGAGTTTTCAAAACAGAAGTAGGCTGATCCAGGGGCACCAGGTGGCTCAGTCAGTGTAAAGACCTAGTCTTGGACTTGCTCAGGTCATGGTCTTAGGGCTCCTGGGTTCTACCCTAGCATCAGGCTCCATGCTGGCAGGGTAGAGCCTGGGATTCTCTCTTTCTCCCTGTCTTTGACCCTCCCCTTCCCCCCTCTTTCTCTCTCCCTCTCTCTCTCTCAAATAAATAAACGTAAAAAAAAAATGAAGCAAAGGTAAGCAGATAAAGCATTAGATTTTGGTTTTCTCTTTGTCAGAAGGACTAAAGGTTTTTGTGGTTTTCTGCTTGCTTTCTTTGGAGTTTTTGTCTGTTTAAGTCTCTTTGACCTGGAACATTCCAAAGAATTTGTTAAACCGATTTGGCTTATTTGATAAGTTAATGGAGAGCATTGTCAAATGGCAGGGTTGCTGTCCTAATGACTCTGTACCCTGGCTCCAGTGTGCTTCTGAATCAAGACGTCAAGGTGTGTTAACAATGGCAGTGTGTTCAAGAAAGAGCTGGAGTTGAGGGAAAACCAAGACAGTCACTTGGTTTTTTCTGACTCCCTGACAAACCCCGTTTTTCTTGCTTTATGTGTTTTCATGCCTTCACCCATCATTGGGCATTTAAGATGGCTCAAATTATAAACACACATCAGTGGTAAGACTTCTATAATAGTACAAAATAATTTACCCTGGGTGTCTAACCTGTTGGGTCCATAGTCTTGGAAAAACAGTTTTTTGTTCCAGAGGCTTCAGACTTCCTCCCTCGGGACACTTTGAACACCTGCAGCTGGACTTCACGCCACTGTCACCCAGGGTGCACTGTCCACATGCCCTTGTTACTGTTTGTACATTTCTGGGTGGGTTAAAGCCTTTCCCAGACACGAGACTGATGCCCTCACTGTGGCAAAGGCACTGTTAAAAATGGGTTTCCGGGGCGCCTGGGTGGCTTAGTTGGTTAAGCGTCCGACTTTCGCTTAGGTCACGATCTCACGGTTCGTGGGTTCGAGCCCCGCGTCGGGCTCTGTGCTGACTGCCAGCTCAGAGCCTGGAGCCTGTTTCGGATTCTGTGTCTCCCTCTCTCTCTGACCCTCCCCTGCTCACGCTGTCTCTCTCTCTCTCTTTCTCTCTCTCTCCTAGAAATAAATAAAACAACAAAAAAAAATAGGTTTCCCCCTCGGGGCACATCTTCTGTCATCTCCAGGGACCAATGCTCCTATTTTAGTGGGCAAATAATAGGAGCCTGAAGGAAAGCCTTGCAAACTTCTTGACCTCTCCGTGTGCCACCTTCTGCTGATCCCTGTGCCACATGCTTGTCTGTCCAGCTAGTGTACATCTACCATTTCTTATGCTCTAGTTTGTCATCAACAGGTTAGGGAAGCCTTCCAGGATCACAGTTCAAACGTTACCATTTACAGCCTGGTGATTGGGTATTTTAGACACGTCGTCAGAGGAAGACAGCCCTCAAACCCCCAGTGGGAGAGAGAGCTTCCCGGGTGCCCCTGTGTAACACTAAAGGTAATGAGGCTCCACCTGCCCCCGGGTCCTGACAGACACTGGGCATTTCTGACTCAAATGGAGAGAAAGTGAAGTAGCTGACAGGCAGGGAGACTGATTTTGCCCAAGACAGTGGATCAAGATCTCACGCTTTAACCAAACATGAAACCTTTTCTCCTTGTTTCTTTCCAGCGAATGGCCTGGAGAGATGACTCCAGCACCTGTGTCTCCCAGGTCACAGCCAACAGGGTAACTTTCGGAATTGTAGCAAGCTTTAATTTCAGACTAGGAGAAAATCTAACCTTGGTCCTAACTTTGCTCAAGCTAAATAAGACATCTCATTGATTGCCTCCCCTCAGTTTACACCCTGAGTTAGAAGGGACCTAAGAGGAAGCTTTCATGACCAGGATTCACTCCTTTGGTTGGGACCTACTTCCCTAGCTAGGGATCAGTGTAAATGAGGTTTGATCAAGACCTTCTCCTTCATTCTGAAAATTGTTGCAGAGTCTCATACTAATGTCATGGGCACCCAGCAAATATCCTTAGACTCTGGCCAAAGTAATTCTTGAAAATAAGATCATCCATGATTATCTCTTAGCTGAGCCAGGCTGGGTCTGTCCTCTAACCAAGACCACCTGCCATACCCAGATTAACAGATCTGGGGAGATTACAAGTCCATTATATCAGATCACTGCTGTTTAGACAAGCCACTTGGCTAAAAAGAGTGACTGCTTCAGCAAAGTCTTTCTTAGTTATTTGATTTTAATTGCTTTGTGTCTTGGGGACCATGGACTCAAATTACACTCCACACATTGGAACTGTCTTGTTTACAGTAATCATCATAATATCCCTGGTGTGTTATGTTCTCTCAAAAGCTTTAAATGTAAGTTCAGAGCCGGTAACCTACCAACAAATGATCTCTCTAAGACTGGAAATTCCAAAAGAACAAAAAGAACAACCCACTCATGAATGGGAAAACTAAGTGGTGAACTGTGAACACCACAGGGTTAAGCCAAAAGGTCAAGATGTGTGAGTATCACACAGAGGAACAACAAATTTGTGAGAACCTCAGAGCAGTTGCTGAGAGTGATGTTAATGCCTCCCATTTTGAGCTCATCTCTCAGTTAAGCTGAGAGTCTGCTCAAAAGGCAGGGTTGTTGAAAAGAAGACTTTAGGCTCAAAATGGCTTCACTGAGCTCAAGGTCCCAAGTCAGTAAGCTAAGACTTCCTACTTGTCCAACTGCATTTCAACCTCAGCATTGTAGCCTTTAACCCGTGGACCTGGGCATTTCCTGGTCTGCTCTAGGAAGGTTACTGGTTGACCCCCTCTGTCCCTCATTGACCATGACCTTGCCTAAAACAATGGATTCCTTGCTAATAACTTCTTTGTCTCTCCCTCTCAATCTTGAAAAACGTCTTTCTTGTGGCTCTTTGGAGCTCCCCTCTACTTGCTGGATAAGCTGCTCCCCAATTCATGAATGGATAGAGTCCATGGCCAATTAGGTCTTAAAAATGTACTCAGTTGAATTTTTGTTAATTCACAGATTCTTAGTTTGTCCAGCGGTCAGATTAGCGTCAAGCATTTACCTTTGCTTTCACCTGGGTTGAGATGAAAGAAAATGAAATTATATTGGTGAGAATACTTGCAGTTGAAAACTCAACATGGATGATTATTTTCCTACATGTACTATCCTTTCCTGAAACTAACTAGTGTAGCATTACTCCCTTTTTAAAATTTTTATCGCTAAGACACAGAGAGGAAGCAAATGGTAAGACATAAATTTAATGTAACTAATGGTTTGAAGTATCCTGTTGAGTTTTGTTTTTTCTAGTGATCAGAGAAAAGCAAAAGGTATAGTAAGTTCCCTGGTGATGATGAGGGCAAGGGAGAAGCTCCTGGTTATGACCTGTCTTACTTGGCACACGTTTCTGCAACAAATGTCTCCCAAGGTCTTTGCATTGCAACAGAGCCAATGAGGGCATTTCTGTTAAAAAAAAACTCAGTGGCAGATTTCTAGTGTTATTTCTTGCATATTTTTTATTGTTTCTGTTTTTGATAAAAGCTTGTATATATGTGTACACACACTTGAAAACACAGAACAGTGAAGTGATACTTTCAAGAAGTAAAGCTCATCTTGTCCCTGTTTTCGACCATGATTGAGAAGGAACACCTGGGACACACACACACATTTTACTGTGAAAGGGGCACCAGGGCGGCTCAGTGGGTTGAGTGTCCAGGTGTTGGTTTTGGTTCAGATCATGATCTCGGGGTTTGTGAGTTCAAGCCCTGCATCGGGCTCTGTGTTGGCAGGATGTAGCCTGCTTGGGATTCTCTTTCTCTCTGCCCCCTCCCCTGCTCACTCACTCTCTCTTTCTCCAAAAAAAAAAAAAAAACCACAAAAACTAAAACTAAATATCTTTTTAAAAATGAAGTATTTATCGTGAATCATTGTTACTTCAGTGACTTTACATCAACCAATGCATGATGATGAATGGTTTTGATTTATCTTTTTAAAAATTTATTATTTTAATTCCAGTTAGTTAACATACAGCGCTATATTAGTATGAGCTGCACAGAATGATGACTAAAGTCACTGTATGGAAAAGAAAGATATTTAAGGCACTTTAAAGTCAGCTCTTGAGGATGTTTTAACACTCAACAGAATTATGCTAATAGTTTCCTTCTTGGGATTTACCTGAAAGTTTATACCTCAAACCCATTTTTTAAATAGTGCACCCAAATTGGATTGTGTCAAAATCTAATTTGTTTATTGTGTGCATAAAATTGCACACCAGAGCCATGTGTGCAGGGACAGAGACACATGGAGCAGGGAAAGGATAAACCAAAACACCCTGGAATTCTTCCTGCATCCACCGGTCAATGATCTTTGTAAGAAGTTTTGTCTTAGGGCGTATACAGGGTGCTTTTTATTTTGGTTTTTTGGTTTTGTATTGTTTTGGTTTTACACTGTAGATAAATACAACCCTCATCTCTTGTTTTATATATTAAGATGGCTACCTATGTAACTTGGCCTGTCATTCTATCCCTTCAGCAAGTACACCCACATCCTGAGCTTCTGTAATAAATGGTCATTTGCTAAACTTGATGAAAGTTTCTGAAGGAAATGATATGTGAGGATCCACAATGGTGAACTTATGTTCAATTTGTATGGATTGTTTTACAAGGGGCTTTCCACCTGCTCTAGTCAATTTCACCATCATTCTGTGCAGAAATACAATATATGAATTGATCTCCTGAATTACAAAGAATCAGATCAGATCTACCTATCTGTGTATCTATCTGCTTATCTATCCATCCATCCATTTATCCACAACACAGACAAATGTCAAATAATGGATATGAACAATGGAATAATAGTTGCTCTCATTTCTTTCAGACTTTGCTGCTATTAACTACACAAAAGCTTCTCTGGAAGATGAAAATGGTAAGTTTTCTACTTGTTTGCCTTTATATTATGGGATAGCAGACTTCCCTCCTAAGCAACTTAACTTTTGAATATCTCTGGCTTCGGGGAGAAGCCTCACAATGGCAGGATCTTCCAAAATAGACTGAGTGATAATTTAAGTCAGTCCATCATTTCCCAGGGATCATCTTCATACAGTAAACGCTGCTTTGGGAATGAGAGGACTATAAAGTAGGAGTGTAGTGAGGAGGCTCTGAAGGCTTTTAACAAAGGACCTCATTCATTTCTGTGGCCTTTGTTTCTATTAACTGAGGAAAACATCATATTGCTCAAGATGTTTTTTTAACAAGTCTTATTCTTGCTGATGATTAATAAAGGAACTGGTGCTGAGAGGTTCTTGTACAAAAGGCGTTGTGTTACTGTCCATGCATTTTGTTTAATTCTCTTAACACTCACTATGAGTATTTCATTCCCATTTTCTCATGAGGATGATGAGCTAACATGAATCAAGTCCCTTGTATCATGCCACCCAGTGAGATCTGGGTTTCAACCCAGGCTAAATAAATTAGAGTTCATACACTGAGATTTTATTCTTCCTCTAAATCCCAAACCCAAGGCCCTGAGACAGGCTGCACACCTGGGAGGAGGTGTGATTGCACGGGTTTGGGTGCCAGAATCCACACTCACACCCCAGCCTTTAATTATGTATGTGCAACAATATTAGTAGACTATTTACATTTTCTGAGCCAACCACAAATGACACAAATAACACCCAACTTAGTTATTGAAAACATAAGTCCCCATAAGTGAAGTGTCTAGCATAGGGAATCTCATTCAGCTGCGACATAAGAAGCATTAGTTTCTGGCACTTTCTGTCCATGAATGCCCAAAGGAAATCATGAGGAGCGTAGGCTCTAATCCTGCTGATCTGCCCTCCAAGTCCAATATCAAGGGGCTCCTGGACTCTGGCTAATCATCATCATCATCATTATCACCACTGTCCTTTACATTTATCCATAATCACTCGAGGTGCTGGTATTTATTGCATGTAGAGATGCAGAATTACAGAGGGGCTTAGAACGTGTCCCTAAATGCCATGTGGCTTGGATTGAAATCTGGCCTTGTGTACTTACTAGTTGCATGAAATCAGGCAAATTGCTTCTCTCCCTGTCCTCGTTTATGTGAAAATAGGAATGAAAGTAAGAATCTCATGTTATTGGAAAATTAAATAAGATTAAGGCTTTCTATGCAAAGTTCTCAATTAATTGCATGTACTGTGTGGTTAATGGACATTGCCTCTTATTCTTACACAGAGACCTGCTGAGGATGAACAAATGCTAACAGCTATTATCACCAATGGTTTTCCCCACTGGGTTCATTAATTACAAACACAACCATCCTTGTTACTATTTTGGAATGTTCTAAGTGAATTTCATAGGTTTTTTACTGACTTGGCCTGCAAAGTGGATTCTGAGTAGTCTTGGTGGTGGTGGTAGTGGGGATGGGGGTGTAGATGTTTACACTCCAGTTGTACTGGTGCGAGAGTCACTTCAACCCAGGACATCAGAAATGTACCATGTGACCAACCTCCCAAACTAAGTCCCAGCCTTTCAAAAGAACAGGTGAAACTAATCAATGGCCTTTGTAGACCCCCTGCAGCTGCAGCGCACGAGCACCTCTGCCTACTACACCTACCTCCTCCTCCTGGCCAAGAGCGTGGTCTACACCATCCTCATCGCCATTGCTCTGCTTGGGAGAGCAGCGCTGCGAGACAGCGGGAAGAGTTCCTAACTCATGGGGCACCAAGGGTCCACTTTTCTTCATCGGCTATTGTCACTAAAAGTGTCTGCTGAGGATCGAGCGGGGCTTCCTTTCTGGGTTTGGGGCATTTCAGTTCACGGGTGTCTGCTTCTATTGTGTCACTATTGCAGAGCGGGTTCACACACCCCTGGGCAAACGGGAAAGGTCACTCTGCACCAAGATCAGAGTCTGCCGTGACTCAGGGTGGGGGGCATCCACGGAGTTTCAGCACCGCTCTCTCCTCACTGTCCGCCGGCTCCTCAGCCACCTGGCACCCTGGAACTCTGAGCACAACCAGCGGGCAGCTTCCCTAGTGTCCCTGGGGCTCTTTATCCAGATACCTGCCTAGGGGCCTTTATTTTACATTTCTGGAAGCTGCCATCTTTCCTACCTGAATGTTGTACTGTTTGTAACAACAGGCACAATAAAAACAATCAAAAACCTACTTTCACCTCTGTGGACATTCATTTGGTGAAATCTGAATACAAGGTAAGGGACAGCACGACAACTGAGCCTTCAAATTCAGCATTGGTTGTAGTAATGGCCAATGCCACATGTCTAATTCTTTCCGTGAGAGAGTCCCTGCTCCGCTTAGGGTTCTTTGGGACCCTGGCCCCAGGGAGCCACAGCCACTGAAGGTGCCCAGGTTATTTCTCCTTCTAAGTCAGCAGATTCAGACTCATTGGTTGTAAGACACTCTAGTGGTGACAGTTTCAGACGTAGTGTGACTGGCGGATGTGCTCAGACCTGACCAGTATTTCATGTGCACCATGTTTCCTGAGAGCTGTGCTGACTCTGGAAAGGTAGGGAGGTGGAGGGGTTAAGTGCATGGACTCTGAACCCCAAGTGCTTGAGTGTAAATCTTGCATCTATAGCTATTTGAACTCTCTGTGCCATAATTTTTTCATTTCTAAAATAGAGTTACAGGGACCCATCTCCCAGGTCGTGTGGATGACATGAGAGAATTCTGCTGGGCACATGCAAGTCTCCGACAGCATAAGCATCCACTGTTGGCAGCTCTGCTTTGGAAAATTCGAGAACACACATGCACACGCACACACACTAACAGGCATGAGGCTCATTTATATGTGTGTGCATATTGCTACCAACATGGATGTAACACAAAATGTTCAGGGTGTCATAGGTGGGGAAAAATAAAGTGATTGTATTCTTTTTGTTTTCATTAATGAGTTCATTTAAAGCAAAAAAAAATGTTTATATATTAGAAGGAAAACAATGTTTCATTTAAAATTGGGGATGATTTCTGTTCATTTACAACCAGCTTCTGTTTGTGTGGAACAGGAGCCTTTGGAGGCAAGTAGAGATTTTCTGTGGAAACAACGCAAGACCCACCAGGTACAAGGAAGAGAATATTTAATTCTGATCTACTCCTTGATTTTCAAGAATTTTATCAGAACTTTTCAGAAACCTGGGCCCCTACTTAGAGATCTGGAAGTGTTTCTGTGTGTGGAAAGCACAGAGCAAAGAGGGAAACTAGCAAATGACCGGAAGCCGTGTGGGCTGAGGTCTGTGCTGGGCGCTCCTGGCCAGTGTCCCCTTGACGTTCAACTCCTCAGCCCCTTCCTTCCCCAACCCAACCTGGGCTGCCCTGGGCTGGCAGGTGCAGAGAGGGGGGGGGCGGTGGTGCAGGGGACAGTGTGGGGGGCAGGAAGGCGCTGGTGCGGTGGGGGTGTTTTGTTTTCTCAGGTTTTTTTTGGTCTCTGTGTTCTGTCAACTGTGGTCGATTCGTGGAAAATGTTTGAAGTCAAACCGGCCCCTACTGGTTGGGGCTGTACAAGCCGTGGCTGGGTGCTGAGCGATAACAATAAGGGCAGTTAAACCACAGCTGACTCTGCTCACTTCTAAAATGCCACAGCTAATGAAAGAAAACTCCATCTGCACACACATAGGATTGCTGTCCAACATATCTCAGTTTGTGGTGAGGGGCTCCCCTAGCATATACCAAGTTGATTCCAAGTAGCCGCTACCTGAGTGGGGAATCACGCAGAGTTCTTGTAGCCCCAGGTAATCCTGACATTCCACAGAGAATCTGCGCTTTTTGATGGCATGTGATTTACTGAGGCTCAGGTCTTTTAGTCTCATTTCTCAGTGTAGACAGGTTGACACAGACCAGTGGCCACAGGGAGGCTGTAGATGTTCAACAGAGAGGTGCTTCTTTCCTCACAAGAACACAGACATATTGAGGTCCTGAGTCAACTGTGTCATTGAATGTCATCTATTGACTCAAATACATCCCTCTACAGGAAAAATGATTGTAGAGTCAAGCTGAAGTAGAGCAAGCTCAATAGAAGACATGCAGATCATATACGGGTGACTGGGGTCCAGAGAGAAGGGCTGTTCAGCAATGTGAACACAAAGAGCAAATGTTCCACCGCTGCCCCACCAGAACATGGTACAGAGAGGGTGCCCAGTTCTGGGACTCAGCCTGCCCAGTCCTTGGAGAAACAAAACTCTATTGCTGAGGTCACTGCTTTAGACTTTGACGGCTTGGCTTCTCAGCACAGTCTCATCATAGATTTCATTTCTCTTCTTCTGTGCTTGAGAGCCAACTTCTGAGTGAGCCCTGGCTTCCATGAACATGGGCCACATAGTACTGGTTTAGCCCAGCATGTGTGGGAGAGAGCTTTTTCTCAGGGTAAATTATACACTGACGTTCAGCATAGGCATCATCTGTGGACCTGTTATATATGCGACTCTACTCCTGAGACAAGAAAATCTAAATCTGACCACATCACCGAGTTGTTGAAATTGGAGCCCCAAGTCCAGAATTTGCAGACCCTCTCACCCCTTTCTCCATCATAAGAAGCTCTTTCTGGTTAAGCCTCAGACTTCTCCAGCCTTCCAGATGGCACTTCTGTCACTTGGTCCATTCTTAGAACAAGCACAGATGGAGGTGATCTGACCTGCACAAATGCACATTTGACCCCGTTGTTACATTTTTTGGCTTTCTCCTCAGGAATCATCAATGATACAACAATACTTGTTTTCTATTATGTACATTTTCTTTCTAAAAATTAGGAAAAAAATGTCTGAGAGCAGAATAAAAGGTAAATAATTATTTTATTTCCATGAAGTAGTCTACATCCACTTAAAATTATATTTATATAATTTATACATCACATAAAATTGTGTTCACGTATAAAGGAAAAGCAAATGTTAAATGAAAAAAACTGTGTATCACATAGGACTATATAAAAATAAAAACCTAAATACATCTGTGCAGATCAGAAGGACGAGAAGAAAATAACCAAATGACTTCAGTCATGTCTGCATATTCCAAAGTTTCTGCAATCAAGTGACTTTATTATTTTGCGATTGTCATTTTTAGAACAGTGAATAAACATATCAGCAGTAAGGCCACAATAATGTAAAATTACAAACACAAAATGAGGAGGGGGAGAAATGGAACTGTCAACGCTGGTGTGGGCAAATATTTTGAAGGACAGTTTCAGTGATTATTGGTCTACAAACATTTTTACATAAAGGATGTATTCGTCTCACAATCAGGGAAGAGAAATTAAAAAAAAAAGGAGCACGGGAAGACCAAGGTGAGGTTAGGGACAGAGCTCCTCGCACACAAGGGACGCAGCCGGCCTCACAGCTGCTTTCCTCTTCTCACAGAACACACCTCAAACAACACATGTCTTTTCTTCTGAGAATGTCTGCCTGCTTTAGAGGCAGGGACAAATCTGGCACAGGAGAATGAACAGAATCTTAAGAAAAGATTGTGTCCCACATGTAAGCCTCATAAAGCCACACCGTTCAGCGATGTTTGTGGTGACATAAATCGACAAAGTTATGGCCGTTGGAAGGCTTCACTTTCCAGCCTATTGAATGGTTGTAGACACACAGGGACAGATGAAATCCTTCCCACCTGGACAGGAGTCTGAGGAAGATGGTCATAGCACGACTTCCTGGTTCCAGGCTTACTCTCCACCTGTCAGGTCAATGGCACTTGAGCCACAATTCCAATGTCTTGGAAGTATTTGAGAGTCCTAAATAAAGCCAGAGATTTAATTAAAATGTATGCTTTGCATAATTTAAAAGTGAATGTAAGCAAGGTCTACAACCTGGACTAGTTCAACAAAGACCATTTCAGTGGTTGGAAAATGTCCAAATTCATGTAACATTTTGAGATATGTTTATGCTGAGAAGCTGCAGATCAGGGAACAAGAGAGGTGCTCTGGCCTTAAGAGACTCCCATTCCCCCCCCACTTCTCAACACCCAGCTCCGTGGGCATGAAGGTTTTTCCAAGACAGCACAGGCCATGAGGACAGGCAGCGAACTCACACAGTGTGAGGGAGCTCAGATGATTTGGGGCGGGGAGTGATGTGAGGGTGAACCGTGAGACTCAGGGGTGCACAGGCAGGAAGGCGGAAGCTGTGCTGGTCTGAGGTGGAGGTCATGGCTGCAGCAAGCGTGTGCTTGGCTGAAGCTGGGGCATGCTTAGCGGAAACTCAACAGAGCCCAAGCCAGCCCCACACTCCTGTGTGACCTTGAGGTGACAGGCATATGCAGAGGCACCATGAAAAGACTCAACAAAAATGTTCAGCTGGGAAGACTTAATACTTTTGCACATATAATCTATGTGCTAATTGCCTAAAATATGAATGTGCTACCCAATTCATGCAAAATAACTATTTGGTAGAGAGTCAAAGTCTTAATCAAGGTGTTTGAACATAATCTCTAATTAATCTTGGCCATAACTAAGCTGTGCAGACAAAGCAGTGATCCCTAGGAAGCGAGTTTGAAAATAAAATAACTAAAAAAGAAAATGGGAGAGTCATGAACAACCACATACTTCAGGAGATATAATATCACAGGTTTAGTGCAAGGAGCTCACTCAGCATTCAAACAGCATTGAAAGCAATCTTTTGTGGAAATGGAATTAATGCAATACATTTTAAATAAATTTATTTTAAATTAAAAAAATAAGAAGACAGGCAAAGAATCATAAAAATGTGACTATTATTAGGAGGAAAAGCCCCCACAACTCAATACAAACTCTTCTTCAGTGTGTCCAGATATTTTCTTTAACAGACAAAGACTTCACAGCGGCTATTACAAATTGTGTTAAAAAAAAAACACCTCTCAAAATCCATGCTTAAAGAAATAAAGGAAAATATGACAACAAGAAGTAAACAAATAGTTATTCTAAAGATAGATACCCAAATTGTAAGCAGAACCTATATTTAAAGTAAATAAAATCTATAACAGAAAAGTTTTATACCTGAGGTGAAATATCCACTAGGGAGCTGTAAGTTGGCAGAAGAAACCATTCAGTACAAGGGACCTTCTTCAACCTAATAAAGGGCGTCTGCGAAACGCAGAGCTAACATCATGTGTCGTGTTGAAACACTAAATGCTTTCCCCAATGACAAGGAAAAGACAAAGATGTGTGCTCTTGTCACTTCTATCCAACGTGATATTAAAGGCTTTAGCCAGTGCAAGTACAATAAAAGTAAAGATCTCTATTAGGTTGAAAAGGAAATACAAAAACGTCTCTATCCACAGATGACATGACCCCATAGGTGGGTAATTCCATGGAATCTACACGCACCAAAACCTAAACTACACCTACTAAACAAGGTTAGCATTGTCACAAGATACACACTCAAAGTACAGAAAGGCAGTTTTATGTCTGTATACTAACGTGCAAAACTTGAACATTCAATTAAGGAAAGAATTCCATTTGCAATGGAGCCAAAAATAATGACACATTTAGGAATTACTTTCACAAAAGAAGAGCCAAACTTCTATGCTGATAATTATAAAACAGGATAGAGGAAAACATTAAAAATATCAAAATAAGTGCAGAGAGTGTCCATGTTCATGGATTAGAGGATTCAATGTCATGATGGCAATTCTTACCACAGTCATTAAAGATTCAGTGAGTGGGCTTTGTGGCCACAAATTAATACACAGGCGACCCTCCTCCCTCAATGTGGCAGGCTGGTGCATTGGGACACTGAGGTTTGTGCAAAGGCCTCGCCCCCCAGGAGGGACCCCTGAAATACAGAGGCAGGGCTCCCCTGGTGGGTGGGGAGCCCGGACACAATCCCACAGGACCTCCTCCCCCCAACTAGGACCCCAGCCTGTGACAGCTGACCGGAGTGATGCCCACAGTGGCCTTGACCAACAGCATGGAGGTCAGGGGACACGGGGGTCAAGCTCAGGAAGTACTAACCAAGTGCAGAGTCAGTATACGTTAGCACATCACCACACACACACACACACACACACACACACACACACACACACACAGAGTGAGCCACCTGAAGGAGGAGGCATTTTACATTCTGACCCTAATTAAATTTACAGGCTGACACTCCTGCGATGCAGTTGTAACATCCAAGTATCAGCAACCATCTGACCACCTTCATAATCAGCAATGTCTTCTTACACGAGCTGCACTGCGGTTACTTTTCTTCCTGACATGTTTATATTTATAGGTTCATAAAATTAATAGATTATATAGAACAGAAAAGGCCAATCACTGGCCCAATGTTTATACAAGAGAATTCTTACTATGTTTCATTTTATTAACTTTTTTCCCTACAAAACTGTGCACTCAACATAAGCTCATCGGAGGGAACGTCATTCTCCACCAGCTCACTTCTCCGCCAGCGCTCATCCGGGTTCTTTACTCCATTCGGTGTAGAAACAGTACAACTTAGCTCTGCATCTCCCCAGTGCCCGACAAAGTCCCTACCGACCTATTTCTGGATATGGTGCAGGGTCTTCTACACAAGTGCAAGGAGACACCGAGTGATTGATTGGTTCACAGAAGTCCAGAAAGGCAAACCCCAGAATGACTGCGGATGAAAATCTCAAACTGAATACAACAATAAAGGCTTTTATACTATTGGAGAAAGACAAGTTTTCTGAAGCAAGACTCCAAATATGCCAAGTATGTAGTAAAAGAAATATCCGGCTGCAAAGTTGAGAATCTCTATTCAATGAAAGTGCCTTAGAGAAAGTTTAGACAATTGATAGGTTAGCTGAGGATATTTGTAAAAGCTAAAACTCATAAAGGATAAATAGATAAGAGATAAATTCATTCAAATAAACAATTAATAACAATTCCTATAATCTTAATAATTAAATGTGTATAACATTTTATCTTTAGTCATATGTATAACATATTTGTACTAATATATTACCTTTATATTTGCCTTATGTATCATTTGTATTTATAATATATTACTGTTTATAAGATATATAATTAAAACTAACAGCTTTATTTGTCTTACACTCTCCTAAGTGTTTTGTGTGTATTAAATTATTTTAATTTGGGGGGAGCCTAAGGGACTCAGTTGGTTAAGTGACCAACTCTTAGTTTTGACTCAGGTCACAATTTGTGAAATCAAGCTCTACATCAGGTTCTACCCAGAGCCTGTTTGGGATTTTCTCTCCCCATTTTCTCTGCCCGGCCCACTTGATCCCTAGTTCTCTCTCTCTCTGTCTTTCTCTCTCAAAATAAAGGAATAAAGGAAAATAAGAAACAAAAATTTATTTAAATTTTATAAACCAATAAAGTATTTTCNCGCTCTCCGCAGTTTTCACGGGCCCACGGACGCCAGACGCACCGGTCCACCGTCTCCTCTGAAGCTGGGGACCGGGACCGGCAGAGGGCAGCCCCGCACCTAAAACCCCCAGGCGCGCCCAGCACACAGGGGGGGAAGCAGGCGCCTGCCCGGGGCCCGGGCTGCCCCCTCGCTGAGCTGGGTGCCTGTGGGCCCAGGCTCCCCCGGGCTCCGCCGCGGAGGGGGAGGGGCGTGACATCCCCGCAGCGGCCGGCAGGGGGCGCTAGGCGTCAGTGCAAGGGACACGCAAATCCCCTCGATTTTAGGCAGGAAATAGAANTGCAAGTTAAAAGCAAAATACTGTCATTTTTAAAGCAGGAAGCACATTATAGAAAGGGAATGCAAAGTATAACAACGCTTTGCGATCACAGCAACAGCAAAATGAGGATAGAAATCAATCCCTGAAATACGAACATCCGAGCAGTTTACTTAGCGTACTTAGGGCACAGGCTTTGAGAGCCTGGCAGACTAGAAACCCTTGCTGTGCTCTTTCCGAGCTCGGCAATCTCAGGTCAGTTACTTGACCTCCCTAATCCTCTGTTGCATCTGCGGAATGGGATGGATAACACCTTATGTTATGCTTACAACGGAGGAATCAATAGGTACAATGCTTGATATCCAATAAGGGGTATTTGTTAATATTTAACAGGCCAATGATTTCTGTTATGATCTTCAAAAAATTAGTCTCTCTCAGAAGGAAATCAACTATTAATTCACAAGTACTAGAATAATTTCTATTGTGTTCTGAAGCCCATTACTGTTAAATGCATGACTGCTCTTCAAAACTAACTTACGCTCTTTGCTTATTGGCATACGCGAGTCATTCTTGGGTTCTGCAATCCCTCTGAATTTTTCTTCATGACTCCATAGTCTTTATAGTTAAAATAAACACACTCTGTCTCTTTCACTCTCTTAGCCTCTCTTTAAGATGAATTGTTTTGACTGAGTAAAATCTAGTACTAATATTATGTTCTTTTTGGTGCCGTAGCTCAGTAGTTTCTTTAACATTCTAGTGGAGGAGATCTCTCTTGCTACGTTTTGTTTTAGGAATTCTCTTTCTGCTCTAGTGTGATGGCAATTTTTACTGTCTTAATTTGGAAATCATGACACATCTGTCCCAGCGGGGATTTTCCACTGACACACAAGCGTGCCTGGGACAGTCTGCTCCCAGAGCTGCTCCTGTGAGGCCCGTGTCCCCTGCACGTGGTCCCTGAGCAGAGGAGGGTCAGCTTGATCCCTTGCCCTTCCTCCCTCCCCAGCTTCTGTGATGACACTTGGTACTTGTCTTCTTTTTGATAACAGCCATTCCTACAGGTGTGAGGTGATAGCTCATTGTGATTTGATTTACACTTGCCTGAATTTCAGATAAACAACAAATAATTACGTAACTTAAAAATAATTCTGTGGTTTATGTCCCAATATGGCATGGCACTTTGCACCATTTTTTTCCCATTAAATCTGACAAATCTATGTGAGGCTGCTTTTGCACTTGAGGATCCACAAAAATCTTCTTTCAAAATAATTTGCTATGCACACACACATACACACACACATCCATTTACCTTCGAGGAGAGTCAAGTGTACACCAATGTAACTGATCCTAATTTCTTCTAATAAGGTTGGTCAATGATTAGAAGATTTGTTCAGCTATTTAAAGGGGTCCGATGTGAGGAATGTCCAAGGAGCCTGACTGCCATCATTTGTTGACTGAGAACACTAATGTGTGCCTTACAGAACTGTATTATCTCCAAAGATTACAAAACTGAGATTGTTTCTAAGGGACCTAGTCCTGTGCCTCACTTGCAGTGGGTGCTCTGGTGCAGTTATTGAATTTGAAATGACAAATGACAGGTGCACTCAGTGAGAAGTGCCCACAGTAGAGAGGAGGGATTAGAGATTCGAATCCTGCCTCAGCTGCTCATGGTCCTGTGATATTGAATGGGTCACCTATACTGGGGTGCTGTTTTCTCATCTTTAATGATGAAGAACAATGAGGCTTCAGGAATGAATGCTTTCTTTTGCCCAAAGAAAACCTTCCTCTGCTTTTTGGTCCTTCTAGCTGGATTTGGAATCACAGTGACATGAGACAGATTACCAGGAGAAAATCAATTGTAACGGGCAAAGGTATGGGGAGTCCACACAGACACGGAAATTCCAAAGACAATGAGGCAACAGGAAGCTGAATGGGGCAAAGGAGAGGGGCAGGTCTGAGGACGCAAAGGGGGCCAGGAGCAGGGACGTGAGAGGAGGTGTTGGGAAGAACCAAGCCCAGTCATGACGGCGAGTTCCTTAGGTAAAGCAGAGTCTGGTAATAGCTCTCTTCCTGGCACACACCCCCCTTTCCAGTGTAAATTTGGAGATTTGAGGAGGAGGCACAGAGATCCTCCTGCATGCAGGGGGTTTTATTACCTTTAATTCAAAATGATCTCTATGGCCTGCCTTGAGCCCCGCACTATTCATCATTAAGTGTCTAAGCTTCTGTGATTCCATAGCAAAATGTGACCATGCTGCTTAGGACATGGTTTTAAAAAAGAGGTTACTCATCTAATAGAAGACATGATTTTTTTAAATTTATTCAACTCACAGTGCCGTAAAGGTATAAGCGGCAGATTAAAGAAAATATTTTATCCACAGTCCACTCATCAGAATTTATCAATGCTTAGTCTATTTGGGATTTTCCTGGCTTGTCCCGTTCACTGAAAGTTGACCTCATGTCTGCATCCCGTTTATTCCGCGTGACTAAGTGACGCAGGCCAACTGGACTGGAGCCCAGACTCTGCGGGTCGGAGGGGAGCTGTCCCAGGTAGGAGGGCACGCCGCCTCTCAGACGTCACAGAGAAGGTCCGGGCCTCCGCACCTGGCCCTCGGCACAGGGTCTGCCCGAGTCCAGACCTGCTGTGACCCACCCGCCTCTCCCCTGGGGCTGAGGTCTGGGGCCATCAGAACAGTTTCATTCATGCAGCCGCGGGATGACCTGGGGGGTCAGGAAGTCCTGCTCCCTCAAGTGCCCCGTACTTTCTTCCTGGACACAGTGTGGTCCTGATGAGACCCTCCACTCTCTACATGAGGGCCAAGTGAAAGCTTTGACTACTCTATCTGTCCTACTCAAGAGTTCTCCTCTGTTATTTTTTTAAATGTGTCACTGTTGGAGAAATAGGATCCTCTAGTGCTACTTACAGATAAGCACAGAGGCACCACATCAGAGAGAGAGGAAAGGAAAGCCATTGCCACTTGTTGACATACATTTTTGAGCCCAAGAGGGAGCCCCTCCAGCACAGGGTGCCATGTAGTCAGACCGACACTTTGGCGCCTTTCCTGTTCCGTAAATGCTACCCTTGACCAGAAATACCATTTATCCCCACCAGCCAGTCCCCAAACACCAAGAATCAAACATCTAAGGCTCTATAAAACTCTCTCTTGCCCCTAATCCCTGGGGAAACATGCTGCACTGTGCCTGAGCCACTGAACTCCCCAGTGCATGGATTATTCCTCTCTGAATAAGAGACATCACATTCTACAACCTAAAGTGTTTTACTTTTGTCATTTGACACATTCAGAGGAGTACTTGTCGGGAGATTTAGGACAGACTTTATTAAATACTAAGGCCAGTCCTGGCCAACAGTTGTTGAACCTTTAATCTGTGCAGTATTTGAATAACAACGGTAACTGTAATTGAGAAAAACAGAGTTTTGAATACTGACAATGTGAAATAAAATTTATTTTCATAAATCAATAGACCGTTGTGGATTTTGACCCCCAAAGTGAGATTTTCGTATTGGTGAAACTCTAAGACATAGAGAAAGTAGGAAGAAAAGAGGTCACCTCATCTCCCACCACCTACATTGCTCACCTAATATGGAGACCCTTCCTACCTGCGTTTTGCTGTGTACATGTCTCTTCCACTGTCACTGTCTTTTCTGCTAAACATTTTTAGCACAGCTGCCCAGACACCTGCTTGAGGGTCTGAATTTTGGCCCTGAAATATCCTTTTAGCGGAGTATTCTACTCAACTCTTCACCAACTCAGCACTACATTAAAGCCTGCATTTTGGACATTTGAGACTTGAACCTTAATGATAGCTGAGTATGTCTGTCTTTCAGTTTTTACCAGGAGGAGGAGCTCAGGAGCGGGGTCTGGAAGTGGTTGGTGAAGGACCCACGCCTCCCTGGCCCAGCCAAGCCCCCTCCCTGGCTGGCCCCACTGCCCTCTCCCTGCAGGAGGTCAGGCTGTAATTAGTATAACTAATTGCCATAAATATGCCCAGGAGTCCCTGCTATACTTGGCATAACTGAAATAGAGCTCTGATTTCAGTCAGAAGTCAATTTCTCAAAGCTCCATTTCCGATGCAGTCCTCAGCTGACCCTTCACAAGGCCCTGCCTTTACCATTCCTGAGGATCTGACCCTGGGACAGCAGTACATGGTCCCGCCCCCCGCTCTGCACCACCTCTGCTCTCTGGGCCCCTCCTCCCCACTCCCCCTCCTCTCTCTCACCAGTATCTGCTGGCACCAACTGCAAGTGGCAGCTCAGACCTTCCCCTGACTCCGCCACTCACCCAGGTGGTCTCCTCCCAGCAGGTGCAGCCGCTATGTCACCCTGGGCTTCTGTCCACCCGGAGGGACTCAGAGCCAGGCTGGGTCTCCTTGCAATCCTGTGCGCCCTCCTGTTTCCCGGTAAGTCGGGACTCCCTCCCCTGTGCCCGGTGCGGGGGGTGGCCTGGGACCTCAGGGTTTCCCTTGCAAGCAGCCCTGTGGCGGTGAG
This sequence comes from Crocuta crocuta, assembly GCF_008692635.1. Lineage (NCBI taxonomy): Eukaryota > Metazoa > Chordata > Mammalia > Carnivora > Hyaenidae > Crocuta > Crocuta crocuta. The sequence goes on from NW_027528802.1 coordinate 48,874, forward strand.
ACCTGGCAGCCAGCCTGGGTCATGGCGCAGGCAGCTCGGCCTCCTGTCCTNAACTGATCCTATCACAAACTAGTCATTCCTACCTACTGTAGTTCTGCTGTCTTTATTTTTTTTAATGTCTACATTGAAGTTACATAAAATCTGCAGCTATATTCTGAAAATGTTCAAATTAACATCTGTCATCTGTGGGTCAACAGATTTCTTTGATGGTTTTTCTTTGAGCAACCAAAGATGATTAATTAACGTGTACTGAGCTGCATGTACAGTCATTCCCTCAAGAGGTTCAGTTCCAGGGGTCACCTGGGTGGCTTGATCGGTCAAGCATCTGACTCTTGGTCTCAGCTCTGGTCATGATCTCACAGTTTCATGAGTTTGAACCCCACGTTGGGCTCCACACTGATAGTGCAGAGCCTGCTTGGGATTCTCTGTCTTTCTCTCTCTGCTCCTCCCCCACTCAGCCTGTCTCTATGTCTTTTAAAACTAAATAAATAAACTGAAAAAAAAAGCTCAGTTCCATATAAAAATAAATAAAAATAATGCAANCTGCACAAGGCGGTTCAGAGGAAGACGCTGAATCCAGAGTGCAGCAGGGGCTGTGAGAACCAAGTCTCCTCCCGTGTGGAGGGAGGTCATCCTGGGATGAGCAGGAGGCAGGGAACGAGTCAGAAGGGCGAGGAAAGTGCCAGAGGAGAATCTGTTTTCAACTGGTAAGTTTCATGCCTCCTCCAGCCTCAGAATGAGGAAGAGATGACACATGTAAGTTATCAGCAATGACGAGGCTTCCCTCCCCGTCAACACACCAGAGTTGAACACTGTTTGCTCTGACCACCGCGCCCTGCTCCAGGGTGCCCACGTGAGGGGTGAGGGGGCACAGTGGGGGCCACAGTCCATCCCAAGTCCTTCCCTCTCTATACTATGAGCGGGGCTGCAGCAGCCTGGGAAAAAGTGCCTTTTCTAATTTTCCACCTAGCTTGTGCCCTCTTTTAATTATAAACAGAGCCTTCCGTGCTGTGGGAGGTAGTACCTATGTAGAGTTGTGTAGACAACATACAGGTTTTTCAAAACTTAATCCATGAAGCTTCCTGAGCCTAAAAGACACAAACTAGTGTACAAAAAATAATTGTCAAAGAACTCATGAAAATAGTATTGTTGAATCCAGTAACCAGACTATGAATTCCAGTGCATAGAGACAGACTGACAGTCAGGAGAAATGTAGTCAAACAACAACAACAAAATCCTATATTTGCATAGACCCGGGGAAGAGGGGGGGACCCTGGCTGTGGGGCGAGAGGAGCCTGGCAGCTGGAGCATCTCCAGAATCCTCTTCGGTGGACCAGAGACGCCGGCACCCGCCCCAGGGATGGTGTGAGATTATGAGATGAGAAANCTGAGCCAAAGACACTCAACTGACTGAGCCACCCAGGGGCCCCTTCCACTCTCTGTTCTAAACCAATAATAGGTTTTAGTCTTTTATCAGGAAAATGGCTTCTTCTTTTAACAGGAAAACAGTATCCTTAGATAGTGACAATCACACAGTAGTGAGAGAAATCTGCTGATAAAGCAGGTTACTAGCCCTATTGTGCAGGATGATTTGGGGTAGACACTGTGGGTCCCTTTCTCCGAAGTCCATGGTTCTTAGCTGTGTGTGCAGAGCACCTCCTCCTCTTACTGCATCGGCCCCCGACGTGCGCCGTGATCAGCGCAGTGTTCAACCCTGTCTCCTGACCAGCGCGGACAGAATGTGGCTCCCGCCCCAGCTCGTGGCCTCCCTTTGCGGCCGTGAGCGGCTCTGCCCACGGGGCGTTTCATGCAGTGGGCAAAGGGGATGTTACGCGTGGACGATCCCGTCAGCCCGTGTGGGTGCAAGAGAACAACACGGTCATTTAAGGTAAGCTGACGAATTCCACCATGACCCTGAATTCTTCAGGAAGAAGATATGAACCTCCAAACTTTCCATTCACAGAGAACAAATGTGTACTATTATAATGAGTGTCAAATTTCGCTAATTGTTGATTTTGTGTTTTGTTCTGTTTTTTTCAGATACAAGTGCAGACATTTCAAAAACAGAACTCATTATATCCATTACCAAGAAAAAAGGAAAGGCAGCATTGTTCGAATGCCAAATAACAACAGGTGTCTTAAGGAAGAATGTAAATACACACTGGTATCGACAGAGGCCAGACCAGCCTCTAAACTGAATTCTTCAAATGAACATGGGACCGTGAACGAAATGTTAGTGTGGAAAGGAAATGCAGCCAGAGGACAGAGGGATTTGCCAGCGAGTCTGAGGACACAGGAAGTTAAGGAGGCAGATACCGAGCTGTATTACGGCGCCTGCTGGATACAGTGCGTGGAAACGCCCCACCACCACCGAACACAAGCCCTTCCCCACCCCACCCCCCTGCAGACACAAACACACTCCTTTCTGCCTCCCACAGCGACCTGGTCTATACAGCATTTGTCTCCCGCATCTGTGTCCTCAGCAAGGTCTCAGCTAGGAGTCCAAGGATGTTTCTTTCAGTTAGGTCACTTTATCCTCTATTCTTCTCTCTCTTGGGGCCTGGATGGCTTCTGTAAGTGTCCTGAATTTTCTACTTCTGCATCGATGAGAAGCTTCCTGGGAAGGAAGCCATAGCCACTGTGCAAAATTGTGTGCTGACTTGGAAGGAAGGAAGGAAGGAAGGAAGGAAGGAAGGAAGGAAGGAAGGAAGGAAGGAAGGAAGGAAGGAAACTACAAGGCCTCTGGAGTGATATAAACCTGGGTTTGAATTCCTGCTCAGCCACTTAACTGACAGCAGGATCCCAGAACGTTACTCACTCTTTCTCATAGGGTTGCTGGGGACTGAAGGAGGTTCCACACATGAAGCTCAAGCACAGGGTCAGCACATCACAGGCTCCTTTCCCAGTATAACTGAGCTACTTCCCTGAGCCATTTCAGCTACCACAGCAGCTCAGGGACTCTTTAAAAGTCACGTCTCACATTGTCCTCCAAACAACAGTAAATTGTTACTCTAATTCTTAAAAAATCCCTAAGAATTGTGCATAGGAAAAGAGTTGAGGGTAATAAACCAAAATATGTATTTCCTCCAATATTGTTCTTCTTTACAGCAAAGCCTAGCAACGTAATAGCATCTAAAGCAATAACTATAGTAATTGTTCAATTTCACCAAGCTTGAGATGCCTGGGTGGCTCAGGTGGGTAAGTGTCTGACTTTGTCTCAGGTCATGATCTCAGCGTTCATGAGACTGAGCCCTTTGTCATGCTGTCTGCTGTCAGCAGAGCCTGCTTGAGATTCTCTGTTCCCCTCTCTCTGCCTTACCCAGCTCATTCTCCCTCTCTCTCTCTCTCTCTCTCTNGAACACGAAGGGCCCTGTGGACATACAGAGCCCAATGCCCACACCACCAGTGGGGACTCGGAGGCCCAGGGACGGCAAAAGGTTGTCCAAAGCCAGTTACCCACAGAGAGGGTTACATGCGCATAGTAAATATCACAGAATAGCTTCCAAGAGGCTTCTTTCAGCGTATCAGAGAACTGGGTTTTTCTCATAATAAACTGTAGTTTTTTAAGTTTATTTATTTATTTTGGGAGAGAGAGAAAGCATAAATGAGGGAGGGGCTGGGGGGGTAAGAGAGAGAGAGAGAGAGGGAGAGGGAGAGGATGAATCTCGAGCAGGGTCTGCACTGCCAGTGCGCAGTCCGATGTGGGGCTTGAATTCACAAGTGGCAAGATCATGACCTGAGCTCAAGTCAGATGTTTAACCTACTTGAGCCACCCAGGTTCTCCCGTTTCAAGTTAGTTTTAATAAGGAGCTGTTTTTTCCATGAGAGATAAAATTCTACAAATTTCTTCTTTTATTCCAGGAAAATCTTGTCATCACAATTATGTTCTCATTTTGCATTGCTTGGGAAAGATTTGTGTTGCA
>NW_027528803.1:0-15245 GCF_008692635.1 Crocuta crocuta
TTTTTTTTTTTTTTTTTTTTTTTTTTTTTTTTTTTTACAGATGAACTCAGAAGATACTGGAAATAGTAAGGAATGGTAGACCCCAAGAGACACATTTCTTTGGCCTTGCCTGTAACTTGATTCTATATTGAAAAGTGTAATATTCATGAAAGGCTGTTTGTTTTTAGTTTTAAAATAAGTTTATGTAGAAGGATGTAATTTTGGTTACAGATCAGAGTGTAAGCTATCATAAACTTAACATTGCAAGAAATTATATCATTAATAATACAATTTCAGGGTGCCTGCATGGCTCAGTGGTTAAGTGTCTGACTTTGGCTCAGGTCATGATCTCAGTTCATGAGTTAAAATCTCACATCAGGCTCTGGGCTGACAGCTCAGAACCTGGAGCCTACTTCGGATTCTGTGCCTCCCCCTCTCTCTGCCCCTCCCCCACTAGCATTCTTTTTTTTCAAAAATAAATCTTAACAATTAAAAAAAATATACAATTCCAATTTATAACTTACAAATTCTCATTAAACCCACGGGTTCTATGTTACTTTCCCCTACAGCCTGTGTTGGGTAGACAATAGCCAAGAGTTATCCACCCAGATTGCTTTATCTCTATCCACATAAATGTTGAATCTGTATTTTGATTGGACTCTGGTCTACATTTCACACAGCGAGTTGAATGTCTTGCTCTGGATATCCTACTAGAATCTCAAACTCAACATGTCCTACTCTGAATCCATCATGCATGGTTAAATAAATGCCCAATAAGCTTTTCCTTATGACCGCCCTACCTCTAGTTAACATTACCTAAACTACTTAGGCTTGCAAGCTTAGTTTTTCTAGATGCTTCGTTTCTTCGCATCCTCTCATATATGATTGTTATGAAATTCTGCAGTTCTATTTTGTCATGTATTTCAAGTGACAAATAGGCCCTTTATATCCAGCCTTATCCTAGCCTTGTTTCCTGCCTAGACTGTTGCATCAGCCTCCCAAACCTGTCTCCCACCTTGTCTGTAGTATCTCCTTTATTATAGCCATGCTACCTATAGCCACTAGATTAATCATCCTAAAGTATAGACATAATTTGGTTATTCCCTTGCTCAAAAACTTTCAGGGCCATTTAATAGTGTCCTACCACTTTTTGTGATGGTTCTCAAATTTCAGCGTGACAACACCCAGGGAGCTAGCTACAAATGCATGTTCTGGAGGGTCACTGGTAGAGATTCTGACTTATTTAATCATGAATAGGGTCCAGGAAACTGCATTTTTAACAAATATCTCAGATGAGTTTTTGAAATGCACTTATCCTTTGACTAATATCCAAATTTTTTAGCTTTATAATAATTTTCAATAATTGGTTTCTAGAATACTCTTGCTTTTATTCTTCACCTCCCTACACATATACATGCTTTAATGAAATGATATTATCTCAAGTTCTCCAAACACTGGAATTTCCAGACTTCATTGATTTTCTTAATCTTTTATTTCCAGCTAGAATACAATGCCTATGAATTGCTGGTGATCTCTCTCATTGTTAGGGGGCCTGTTTGAATATCACCCCCTCAAGGAATATTCCCCACCCTCTGACCAAATGTGAGCTCTCCTTTGTCTAAATTTCCATAGTAACATGACAGCGTATGCTTGCATGAGATTAGACTTTGGGATTTTTTTGAATCTTAGTGAACAAAGACTGAAGGAAAAAAAAAAAGTAAAGTCACTGCTATTGTTCCATATCCTAAAAGACTGAGGCTTAGATTTATCTTTAAGGCAAGATTCACTTTGTTCTGGAACATAAGATGGGCTCAGTGAAACACCAGCCATGAATCCAGACTGTGCTTACATTACAATCCACAGCATTTCCTAAGAGTAGTTAATTTTTGATATTAAGGAAAGAGAAAATTCTGAATATGTTCAGATTTTAGTGTGATATATAAAAAGTGAATGGCAAGTGCATCAGTTTGCCATGACCACCATAACAAAGTACCACAGACTAGACAGGTTAAGGAAGAGAAATTAATTTTCTTACAGTTTTGGAGGCAAAAAGTCTAAGATAAATGTATCAACAGACTTGATTTTTTTTCTCTTGAGGCCTTTGTGTCTTCATATGGTCTTTCCTCTGTGTGTGTTTCTGTGTCTAAATTCTTCTTTTTAATAAGGATGCTAGTTATATTTTGTTAGAACCTACTCTTTTGACCCCTTTTTAATTTAATTACCTCTTTAAAGGTTTATATTCAAATACAGTCACATTCTGAGGTATTGAGGGTTAGGTCTTCAACAGATGAACTTTTCAGGGACACAATTCAGCCCACAAAAGTAATTACAAGATACTGTTATTTTATACTGGTTACTATTTATTTAGAGGAAATAAATTCACAACAGGATTTGAAATGAGAGATCAGTGAAAACAGTTTAGATAACACTGAAAATGCCATTAATTGTATTGAATTTTGTTTTATTTAAATTAACTTTCAAGTATGTATTTCAGCAATATATTCATTATTTTTATTCTATATTATCTAAGGACCAAAAATGTCACAATTTTTAATATTAAATTGTTCAGAATATCTAAAAAAGAAAAAATCATGAAGAGTTGTCTTTTTTCCACTACTTGATTTTCCTCCCTTTTTAGTTATGTAGTTAAACATTTAAAACCATATCCAAATAGTATAACAGAATACAATTAACATTCCAGTGTTGAGACCCCGAAAGGCATGACTTGTTAAGGTCGCAGAGTTAGAAAGGGGCAGATTTGGAACTTCAAATCCAAAACTGTCTGAGGCCAAGGCCTATTACCTTCATTAGTGTACAGGGTTGCAGATTGTCTCCTAAATTCATGTCCATGTGGAACCTCAGGACTGATCTTATTTGGAAATAAGATCTTTCCAGATGTCATTAAGTTAAGGATTGTGGGGGTTCAGTTAAGCGTCCCACTCTTGATTTTGGCCCAGGTCGTGATCTCACACTTTGTAAGATTGAACCCTGGGTCAGGCTCTGCGCTGTCTCTCTCTGCTCCTCTTCTGCTCATTCTCTCTCTCTCTCTCTCTCTCTCTCTCTCTCTCAAAATAAATAAACTTTTAAAAAGTTAAGGATTGAGATGAGAGCATACTGGATTAGGGTGGGCCCTAAAACCAATGCCAGTGTCCTTCTAAAAGATAGAAAATGACACCCAGACCATGTAAAGATGTAGACATAGATTGGAGTTACACTAGGTAGGCTAAAGAAGGGATGTCAACAGCTACCACAAACAGGAAGACGTAAAGATAGATTGTCCCCTAGAGCCTTCAGTGGTAGTGTGGCTCTGCTGACACCTTGATTTCTGACTTCTAGCCACTTAGGACAGTGAGAGACCTTTCTGTTGTTTTAAATCACCAAGTTTGTAGGGATTTGTTGCAGTAGCCCAGTGAACAGTTACCCAATCCCACTGCTTTCAGTTTTCCCCAGTATCTACATCAGAGTGGAATGTCTGTGTTGTTGGAAATTTTATGTTCAACTTTTTGAGGAACCACTAAGTTGTTTTCCACAGCAGACACACCATTTTACATTTTTACATTCCCACTACCGTTGTCCTAGGGTTCCAATTTGTCTGTATCCTTGCCAACACTTTTTATTTTCTGTATTTTTAAAAATTACAGCCATCCAAGTAGATGTGAAGTCGTATCATTGATGTTTTCTTAGTTGTGTTTTTGCATCAAAACAATTAATGAATTGCAGTTGGGCAACAGAGTTAAAGTAACTTTTTGGTAACCAATGGATTTTGAATGATCAAGGTTAAGGTGATTTGTAAGCTACTTTTGTTTATCAAAATATCAGTTTCTGCATCTCCACTGACTTACTGAGAAATCACACATCCGGTCTTCCCACCATGTTAGAAATGTGTTTTACCAGTGGTGATCCACTCCAACCACACTGATGCTGCTACACCTCTAATTCCACAGGGTGCTCCAACAACAAGAAAGCACCGAAATGTCCACTTACTTCCAGGTGACCCCAGCGCGATTCGAGCAGAGTGAGAAAAAAATATTGACAGATGTTATTGGGAGAGATATTGTAGTAGTTCACTGGAAGGAAAGACTGCAGGAAGTAGAGACTCAGAACTAAAAAGTGAGATTCGGCTCTGACAAGAGAGCAGTCTGGATCTGTCTTTCTCTCTCTCTGTACATCTTTCATTCCCTCCTACTGCAAAATAGATAGAAGGCCTGTTCTAGTTTTACACTCTTTCACATGCTGTGAAGCAAAAGACTGTTTGTTTTGGTTTTTTTTGGTATCTCTATAAGAAAAGTGCTGGAGATTATTCTGACTCGCTTCACTCCCTGTGACCCCACATTGCTGTGGTGGAAGATGGCTTTGAATAATAGTGGGATGGTTAGTTTTATGTGTCAACTTGACTTGGCTAAGGGATATGTAGATAGCTAGTTTAATATTATTCCTGGTATGTCTGTCAGGGTGTTTCTGGAAGAGATTAGCATTTGAGTAGTGAATTAAGTAAAACAAATGGTCCTCTCCAAAGTGAGTGGGCGTATTTGGGGGTCCAGATAGAACAAAAAGGCTAAGGAAGGGCAAATTCTTGGTCTCTCTCTCTCTCTCTCTCTCTCTCTCTCTCTCTCTCTGCTTGAGCTGAGACATCCATCTTCTCCTGCTTTTCAGGAAGAAGCAAACTACTTTTTGCAAACTGTAGGTCTGAACTCTGGTGCACCTGGTTCTCAGGATTTGGGATTCAGATTTTGACTTACACTATTACCTCCCTGATTCTCAAGACTTCAGACTTGGAAGACATACCATTGGTTTTCCTGGTTCTCTCCACCTTCCAGATGGCTGGTTGTGGAACTTCTCAGTCTTTGTAAATAAATATCTATATCTCTATATATCCTATTGGTTGTGTCTCTCTGAAGACCCTAACACAAATAGTGTGCAAGAAAGTACATGGGGAGAGAACAACACTTGGATTAAAGTTGTCTTATTCTGTGTGGCTTTAAACAACAAATTTATTCCTCACAGTTCTGGAGGTAAGAAGTCCAAGATAAATGCACTAGCCAATTTGGTATTTGGTGAGATCCCACTTCCTGGTTTGCAATAGAGTTCTGCTTATAGGGTCCTCATATAGGAAGGGAATAGAGGATGAGAAGAAAGCTCCCTTCTGTCTCTTTATATAAGGGCACTGATTCCATCACAACGACTCCACTCATGACTTATTACCTCCCAAAGGCCTCACGTCCAAATACCAACATACTGATAATTAGGATTTCAACATAGGAATTTTGAAGGCATGCAGACATTTATTCTACAACAAAAGTAGACGTCATGAAAATTAAAAACTTTTGTGCTTCAACAAATATTTCTTTTTATTAAGAAAAGATTCATAGAATGGGAGAAAATATTTGCAAACTGTAGGTCTGATAAGAGAGTTGTCTCTTTGGGGCATCTGGGTGGCTCAGTCGATTAAGTCTCCAACTTCCACTGAGGTCATGATCCTGTGGTTCATAAGTTTGAGTCCTGCATCAGGTGAGCTTGAGCCCCACTTTGGGCTCTGAGCTGACCAGAGCCTGTGTGAGATTCTCTCTCTCCCTTTCTCTCTGCCTCTTTCTCACTTGTGCCCTCTCTCAAAAATAAATTAAAAAAAAAAAAAAGACTTGAATCTCAGATATATAAAGCACTTCAACAATTAAATAATAGAGACAAATATCCAATTTTAAAATAGGCAAATAATTTGAAAAGAAATTTCACCAAAGATTTATACAAATGGCCAATAGTCACATGAAAAGATACTCAACATCATTAACCATTAAGAAAATTAGAATTGAGGGGCGCCTGGGTGGCTTAGTCGGTTAAGCGTCCGACTTTCGCTTAGGTCATGATCTCGCGGTTCGTGGGTTCGAGCCCCGCGTCGGGCTCTGTGCTGACTGCCAGCTCAGAGCCTGGAGCCTGTTTCTGAGTCTGTATCTCCCTCTCTCTCTGACCCTCCCCTGCTCATGCTGTCTCTCTCTCTCCTAGAAATATAAAAATATTTAAAAAAAAAAAAAAAAAGAAAATTAGAATTGAGAACATAGTGATATATCACAACCATTAAAGATGACTAACATAAAAAAAACACAGATAAAGACAAGTGTTGGAAAGGATGTGGAGAAATCGGAACCCTCATGAAATGCTGGTAGAGATAAAAAATAGTGCAGCTGCTTGGAACACAGTCTAATAGGTCTTTAAATAGCAATCCCATTCCTAGATATATACCCAAGAAAAATTAAAATATGTATTCATGAAAAAACTTCTATGCAGATGTTCATAGCAGCAATATTCACAATAGCTCCAAAGTGGAAACAAACCACCTCTATCAACTAATGAGCGGGTATGTGAAATCTGGGTATCTGTACAGTGGGGTATTATTTGGCCATAAACATGATGCTGATACATGCTACAACTTGGATAAACCTTGAAAATGTTATGCTAAGTGAGTGAAACCTGTCACAAAAGACCACATGATTTTGTTTATATAAAAAGTCTAGAACAGGTAAATCTATGAGACAGAAAGTAGATTAGTGGTTGCCTAGTGCTGGTGGCCAAAGAGGAATTGGGGGATGATATGTAAAGAAGGGATCTGTTGATTTTCTTTACACAGTGATTGAAAATGTTCTAGCGCGTGAGCAGCTGCAGGGGCAGGGGCAGCGGCAGCATCCAGCGGCGGTGTCTACAGTTCCACCCGGTTGCTCTCTACTTTTTAGCTGCACGAAGGTAGTCATTATGCCGAAAGAAAGTCTCCGGAGAACACAGAGAGCAAGGATGGATCCGAAGTAACTAAATAGGAGCCCACCAGACGGTCTGCCAGATTGTCAGTGAAACCTGCTCGCCCAAACCTGAACCTAAACAAAGAAAAACATCTGCTAAGAAAGAACCTGGAACAGGGTTGCCTGGGTGACTCAGTTGGTTAAACGTCAGACTTCGTCTCCATGATCTCATGGTTCGTGGGTTCGAGCCCCGCATCGGGCTCTGTGCTGACAGCTCAGAGCCTGGAGCCTGCATCAGATTCTGTGTCTCCCTCTCTCTCTGACCCTTCCCTGCTTTCGCTCTCTTTCTCTCTCTCTCTCTCTCTCTCAAAAATAAATAAAACGTTAAAAAATTTATATTAAAAAAAAAAAGAACCTGGAACAAAGGTTAACAAAAGTACTAAAGGGAAGAAGGAAGAAAAGCAAGAAGCTGGAAAGGAAGGTACTGCACCATCTGAAAGAGGTGAAACTAAAGCTGAAGAGGCAAAGAAAACTGAATCTGTGGGTACCTAGGGAGAATGAATTGCCATGAAAAATTTGGGGTTGATTTTATGTACCTCTTGGGGCAACTTTTAAAAGCTATTTTTACCAAGAATTTTGTAAATGCTAATTTTTTAGGATTCTACTAGTGGGCATACAAAAATATATAAGGATGGACATTTTATCTTCTCAGTCATGCTTTTTGGAAATTCCCATCATCCTCAAGCAAAATAAATCAGTTTATTATTGAAAGTTATATGTAAGATTGATTGGGCATTCCATGCACTTGCTTTAAAAATTGGGTCCTGTGGATACTGTGGTGTTTTTACTGTGCGTATTTAAATTTTTCACGCAGTTTTTCTAGAGTAATAATCAGTGGTGCTTTTGTACCTAGGTTTTACGTGATTTTAATGAAACATGGATAGTTGTGGCCACCTTCTGACTATTTGTGGTTTAAAATAAAAGGTTTTCTTGCCTGTGGGAAAAGAAAAAAGAAAAACAAAATGTTCTAAAACCTATAGTGGTGATGATGTCTGATGCACAACTGTGTGAATGTACTAAGAATTAGTGAATTTTTCACATTGAGTGAACTGTATTCATGTGAATTTTATCTCAATAGAACTACTTTTTAAAAAATACCATGGCTGTCTGGAGGAAGAGCACTTATGTTTGAGTTGTGAGCTGAACCAGCTACATTTTTCATAGAACATCGTTTTTACCTGAGTGACTGACAGAGAAGCTATTATCATTCAGACTTGCATATTTGGCAGACATTTAAAAAATTTTATAATCAGCTTATTTTATTTTTTTACAAACAGTTTATTGTCAAATTGGCTTCCATACAACACCCAGTGCTCATCCCAACAAGTGCCCTCCTCCATGCCCATCACCCACTATCCCCTCTTCCCCCACCCCCATCAACCCTCAGTTTGTTCTCTGTATTTAAGAGTCTCTTATAGTTTGCCTCCCTCGTTCTCTGTAACTTTTCTCCCTCTTCCCCTCCGCCATGGTCTTCTGTTAAGTTTCTCATGATCCACATATGAGTGGAAAACATATGGTATCTGTCCTCTGACTTATTTCACTTAGCATAATACACTTAGTTCCATCCATTTTGTTGTGGATGGCAAGATTTCATACTTTCTCATTGCCATGTAGTGTTCCATTGTATAGATAAACCACATCTTCTTGATCCATTCGTCAGTTGATGGACACTTAGGCTCTTTCCATGATTTGGGTATTGTTGAAAGTGCTGCTATGAACATTGGGGTACATTGTGCCCCTGTGCATCAGCACTCCTGTGTCCCTTGGGAAAATTCCTAGCAGTGCTATTGCTGGGTCATAAGAGAGTTCTAGTGTTACTTTTTTGAGGAACCTCCACACTGTTTTCCAGAGGGGCTGTACCAGTTTACATTCCCACCAACAATATCCTTGCCAGCATCTATAGTCTCCTGATTTGTTCATTTTAGCCATTCTTACCGTCATGAGGTGGTATCTCAGTGTGGCTTTGATTTGTATATCCCTGATGATGAGTGATGTTGAGCATTTCATGTGTCTGTTGGCCATCTGGATGTCCTCTTTGGAGAAGTGTTTGTTCATGTCTTCTGCCAATTTCCTCACTGGATTATTTGGTTTTTGGGTGTGGAGTTTGGTGAGTTCTTTATAGATTTTGATACTAGCCCTTTGTCCGAAATGTCATTTGCAACTATCTTTTCCCATTCTGTCAGTTGCCTTTTAGTTTTGTTGATTGTTTCTTTTGCAGTGTAGAAGCTTTTTATCTTGATGAGGTCCCAATATTCATTTTTGCTTTTAATTCCCTTGTCTTTGGAAATGTGTCGAGTAAGACATTGCTGCAGCTGAAGTCAAAGAGGTTGTTGCCTGCTTTCTCCTCTAAGGTTTTAGTGGCTTACTGTCTCACATTCAGGTCTTTCATCCATTTTGAGTTTATTTTTGTGTATGGTTGAGAAAATGATCCGGTTTCATTCTTCTGCATGTTGCTGTCCAGTTCTCCCAGCACCATCTGTTAAAGAGGCTGTCTTGTTTCCATTGGATATTCTTTCCTGCTTTGTCAAAGCTTAGTTGGCCATACATTTGTGGGTTCCCTTTTGGGTTCTCTGTTCTATACCATTGGTCTATGTGTCTGTTTTTGTGCCAATACCATACTGTCTTGATGATTACAGCTTTGTAGTAGAGGCTAAAGTCTGGGATTGTGATGCCTCCCATTTTGATTTTCTTCTTCAATATTACTTTAGCTATTCAGGCTCTCTTGTGATTCCATACAAATTTTAGGATTGTTTGTTATAGCTTTGAGAAGAATGCTGGTGCAGTTTTGATTGGGATCGCATTGAATGTGTAGATTGCTTTGGGTAGCATTGACATCTTAATAATATTTATTTTTTCTTCCACTCCGTGAGCATGGAATGTTTTCCCATTTCTTTGTGTGTTCTTCAATTTCTTTCATAAACTTTTTATAGTTTTCAGCATACAGATCTTTTACATCTTTGGGTAGGTTTATTCCTAGGCATTTTATGGTTTTTTGTGCAATTAAAAATGGAATCAGTTTCTTTATTTCTCTTATTCTTGCTTCATTATTGGTGTATAAAAATGCACCAATTTCTGTACATTGATTTTGTACCCTGCGACCTTGCCGAATTCATATATCAGTTCTAGAAGACTTTTGGTGGAGTCTGTCGGGTTTCCCATGTGGAGTATCATGTTGTGGAAGGCATGTTTTTAAAATTAATTAAACGAGCCTGTAAAACTAAGAAAACTGATAGTATGTGTGTCCCATAATAGATTTGAACTTTCAAGTGAAAATTAGAATTTTCTTTAAAAACTTGGAGACCTGTATCTGCCAGCTTCTATCTGTCATATGCAGTAAACTGCTTCCCAAATGAACATGAGTTTTTGATATGGTATAGTGAAATATGCCAACACTGGAAGATCTGCGTAACTCAGTGAATCAATGTGTTTAAATGAGCCATGTGTCATGCAGAATCATATATGGGTAAAAGATGCATTCAAAGTGTAAGAGAAATCAATGGAGTTTAACATCTTGGAGTTCAAAAAGTTCACTGATAATGGCATTTCAAATGTAACATTGCAACTAAGATTTAAGATGCTACCACTTACCAAGTTTTCTCATAGTATCAAAGAAGAATATACACTATAATCTGAAAAGGTTATTAAAATATCCCTCCCTTTTCCAACTATATATCTGTGTGACCAGATTTTCTTGGTGTGTTTCAACCAAAACAACATATTGCAGCACACTGAATGCAGACCCAAAGGTGAGAATCCACCTGTCTTCTATTGTTATCGCTGCATGTTTGTGTCTCCTCAAAATTCATATGTTGAAACCCCAAACCTCCAATCTGATGGCATATGGAGTCTTTAGGAAGTAATTAACTTATGAAGATGGAGCCCACATGATGGGATTAGTGCTCTTATAAGAACAGACAGGACAGAGTTCTCTCTCTCTACCCCCTTTTCCTTCTTCCTTCCCTCCCTGGTAAGTGAGATACAGTAAGTAGGTCATCAGTCATTGGCAAACTAGGGTTAGGTCACAAGACACAGAATCTGCTGACTGCTGATGCCTTAACCTTGGACTTCCCAGCTTCAAGAACAGTGAAGAATAAATTTCTGTTGTTTAAGTCACTCAGTCTATGTCATTTTTGTTATAGCAGCCAGGACAAAGACATCTATTAAGTAGATACAGATTTGCCAAAACAGGAAATAATGAAAATGTAGTTTTTTCCTTATGAAATATTGTGTTATGTTAGCATGTTTATTATAATTTATATGATTTGGAAATAAACACTTAAAAATTATCTTTTAATTGCTAGCACATTAAATATTAATAGATACAATCCACACAAAAGCTCTTTGGGGTCCTTAAATTTTTGAAAAGTGTAAAGGGACCCTGAGGCCAAGGTATTGAGTAGACAGAACGCAGGCATATCAAGGCATGTATTACAGAGAAGAGGAGAGGGGCACCTTTTTTTCAGCTCAGGAGGAGCCTGCATGGGGAAGAGAGGGTAGAGTTGCAGAATGGAGGTAGGTGTAAGGCCTACTCCCTGGACCCACCTCAGGGTATAAACCTTGGTCTGGGGGAAGACATACAAGTCAGAGAAGTTTGGATTGCAGAGCAGAGTATCTTTTTGGCTGGTTTTACATCAGAGAAGCTGGTTGGAGAAATCCTGAAGTACTTCCCCTCAGTGTGAAGTGGTTGTAGAGGGTTTACCCTCCTTGATTCCCCGATGCCTATGAGTGGCATGAAAAAGATGAAGATGGTTCTTACATCCTTTGGGGGTGTGTGGGATGTGTCCAGAAGTGTGGAACTAACTTGCTTGCATGTAGATAGCCCAAAGCTGGAGGCTCATGGGGGTCATGGGAAAGTCACAGAGGTCAATGAGGGTCAGGGCAAAGTCCAGTCACCAGTGGTGGTGGAGACCACTGATGTGGGCAGTGTTGAGAGAATAGTCAGCACTCAGACCATTCAGCTGAAAGAGGCTGAGAGAGGGATGCTCACAAGTGACCCCAGGCGAGATGCTGGGATACGTCAGAGATCAACATGGTCAGAGATGCCCCTCCCTCATTACATTAGCTGACCCACCACTCTGAGAAGTGGAAAACTCCAAACCTGGAGAACCTGAGACTGAACTAAACTGGAAGAGAGGCTTTTGCTTTTAATATAGAAGTTACTGTGAATGGGCAACTTTTCTTTTCCTGCTATGGAGTGGAAA
Organism: Crocuta crocuta; assembly: GCF_008692635.1. Classification (NCBI taxonomy): domain Eukaryota; kingdom Metazoa; phylum Chordata; class Mammalia; order Carnivora; family Hyaenidae; genus Crocuta; species Crocuta crocuta. Next base: position 11,966 of record NW_027528803.1, read on the forward strand.
GGAAGGCCTTTGAGGAAATCAAGTTTATTTATAAAAGAATGAAAAAATTGCTTCTGAGTTGTGACTCTTATTTCTCTCTCCCACTAAACTTTCATTCCTGTGTTCTGTGTTATACTCACTGTTGTATCCCAAGAATTTAGGCTTATGTTTGGTCACTCAGTAAATAATTGTTAATTGAATGAACAGTAAGCTGACTTGGAGATCTTCGTTCTGTTTTATGTTTGACCTTCATATATACAATTTATGAGCCAGTCAGGCCAGAGTGAGCCCAAAGCCCTGTGGCAGTCCAGCCAGACTTCTGCTCAAAGACATGCCCTGGCTTCTTAGGATGCTCCAAGTAAAAGTTAAGGTCCCTACAGTGGCCTTCCAACATTCCCCCACACCAGCTCTCTTTGATTTCTTGTATGTCTCCCTCCACTGGCCTCGTTCCAGCTATGCTAGCTTCTCTGCACCTAGAATATACAAGGCACGCTCTGCTTTGTCTTTCCCAACATGCCCACCCATCTAACCCCCTCACATACATCTTCCTTGTCTTTGTTCAAATGCCACCTTCTCCTTGAAACCTTCTCTGACTGCTCTGTTTAAAATTGCAACCTACTTGACCCCACCTGCGAGCCCCTTTCCAGCTTTTTTATCCCCATAACACCTTGCACTTTCTAATTCATATGTATTTGCTTATTTATATTGCTTATGGTCTGTCCTTACTAAAGTGTTGAATGAGGACAAGAATATGTATTTCAAAAATTCCTTTTACTGCAAGAATATTGTTTGGCATAGAATAGTGTCTCAGTACAGATTTGTTTAATCTATTGAGTTGAACTGAGCACTGGTTGTTTCCTGGAACTTCATTCCTAGAAATCTCTCTGAATTTCCCCTTTTCTGGCACACAGCCCCGTTTAGCTCCCTGAGCTATATTCTCTGTTCTCTTCTTCTAACCTTTGGCTTTCAAACCTTTTCTAATCACTAATTCCTGCAGCTATTCAAGGATTTTAGGTAGAAGTCTTATCTACCTTCTTCAAAATAGCTTCATTTTTATTCTCTGTTGGATCATCTGTTTCCTGGGAAAAGCCTTTATTTCCTTCATGTCACTGTCATTCTTTGCACCCGCCACCCCAGTCACACATCCAGGACGTTGTTGGCAGCCTTGTCTTGTCTTGTCTGTCATGGAATCTGACTGGCAAACAAGTTTCACTCAATCCCAACGTTAGCATATTGAAGTCTCCCATTTACATTGCAAGTACACTTGGCCCAGCTGGATTGAGGCCATTCTACACACATAGTTTTGGATTTGTTTTTTGTGATGGGTGGGAGGTAGGAGTGGGAGGGTGAGGACGGATGGGAGTTAGGCATAGTAATTACATGGTGAATTCAGCACACCTTTTTTTTTTTCTTAAGAGCTGGCAGGGATTTTTGAAGTCTTTTGTTTTCACAAAAGGAAATGAATAAGCATAATCCTACCGATATCAAGATCTTTCCAAGGTAGAGCTAGGAATGGAGTCCAGGCTTTCTGTTTCTCAACCCAGTATTCTTTCTGTTCTATCAGGCCAACCCCCCAAAAGAATATTTCAGGAAAACCATTTGCCTTCTTCTTCAGCATCATCAGATTTTCCTCTCCTCATTCCATTAGTTTCTGATGGAATATTTTCGAATATTTTGATTGAGTGGAGTTTATGAATTTGGGTACCTACATGGTCCTTAGGTTTAACCTGAAGACACAATTTTAGGGAGTCACAGGTGGCACCAAAATGCAAATGTTTTATCTGATTTCTTGTTCACTACTTTTGTCACTAGAATACATTATTTTTCTTCCTGGCACTGAAGGTAATTATTACTTCCCAGTTATAGCCTGTGAAGTAAATGTACAGTATGCTCAGGTTAAAATAGGGTTGGTATTTTGTAGCAAGTTTGTGAAAATGATTTGAGTAAGTTTCCACATAAATATTATCAGCTTCTTGGTAACATCAGGAGTCAGCTGTATTACATCACTGTCCTAAACTGAATGGGAACCAACTTGAAAGTATTCATGTTTTTTCTGTTAAATTTTTTTTTAGTTTTTTATTTTCTTGTTTCAAGTGTACCATATAATGATTTAACAATTCTATACATTACTCAGTATTCATCAAGATAAGTGTGCTCTGGATCCCATTTATCTATTTCACACACATACCCCTTTCTGGTAACCACCAGTTGGTTCTTTCTATTTAAAAGTCTGTTTTCTTAGTTGTCATTTTTTCCCTTTGTTCCTTTGTTTTGTTTTTTTTTTAAATTCCACATGAGAGAAATCCTATGGTATTTGTCTTTCTCTGACTGACTTATTTCACCTAGCATTATACCCTTTAGGTCCATCCATGTTTTTACAAATGAAAAGATCTCATTCTTTTTTATGGCTGAGTAATATTCCATTGTATATGTATGTGTGTGTGTCTATATGTGTGTGTACCTGTGTATGTAAAGTTTTATCAATTTTGTTTATCTTTTCAAAGAGACAACTTTTGGCTTCACTGATCTCTCTCTCTCTATTTTTTTTTTTTTTTTTTTTTTGGTCTCTATTTCGTTTATTTCTGTTCTAATCTTTATTATCTCCTTTCTTTTACTGGCTTTGGGCTGTTTGTTCTTCTTTTTTTAGCCCCTTTCAGTGTAAGGTTAGGTTGCTTATTTGAGATTTTTCTTATTTCTTGAGGTAGGCCTGTACTGCTATAATCTTCTCTCTTAGAACACCTTTTGCTGCATCCCAAAGATTTTGGACTGTTGTGTTTTAATTTTCATTTGTCTCCATGTATTCTTTGATTTCCTCTTTGATTTCTTGGTTGACCCATTTACTGCTCATTAGTATGTTATTTACCCTCCATGTATTTTTGTTCCTTCCAGTTTTATTTTTATTTTTGATTGATTTCTAGGTTCATGTTGTGGTCAGAAAAGATGCATGATATGATTTTAATCTTTCTGAATTTATTGAGACTTGTTTTGTGGTCTAACATGTGATCTGTTCTGGAGAATGTTCTATATGAACTTGAAAACAGTTACACAGATTACACTATTTTTGGATGGAATGTTCTGAACATGTATGTTAGGTTCATCTAGTCTAATGCATCATTCAAAGTCACTGTTTCCTTATTGATTTTCTGTCTGAATTATCTAGTCATAGATGTAAGTGGGGTGTTAAAATCCCCTACTATTATTATATTGCTATCAATTTCTTTTTTTATGTCTATTAATAGTCGCTTGAAAGTGTTCAATAAAGATGATGCAATTACATGTGTTGGGTATATAAATGGTAGAT